>NW_010273277.1:56843-78941 GCF_000690775.1 Eurypyga helias | reverse complement strand
CCCCCCCCCCCCCCTTTCCCCAGCTGTTCTGGAGGGAAATACATTCATATGTTTGTTAGCCATGTGATGGATGGCCATTTTTTGTGTGTTCTTTTTCCATCAGCCATCCTTCTTGGCAGACTTGGACCTGATAACTCAGCTGCTTATCGAACAACTAAAGGTTTTTAAGAAGACAAAACCATCATTAAAGGAGGGCCATCTAAGTAGCCCTGATTAGATCATGGTGTCTTTTTTCTGTACAGGGAATTTTTTTCAGAAATATTCTTCATGCTTTAATCTTCTTTCTTTCTCTTTGTTTCCCACTCCCCAGTCTATTGGGCTATTTCTGTTTCTGGCATTCAAACATGATCAGGTAACATCAGAGCTTCAGGAGTCTGAATGTCATTTGTGTGGTGAAACATGACTGTCTGACTGTCCCATTCTGGCTGGAAGTGCATGAAGTGTTGGAGGAAGGAGTTGAGCAGGGAATGACTTCCTGAAGCATAGGTGGTGTGCTATAACACTTTTATGTCCAAACCCATGCAGTATTTTTCAACAAAAGGATAGAAACCAAAAACAGATACAAAACTACCCAGGAAAGCACAAAAGGTTGTGCAGGTCAACTTCCAGAAGCGTTTTCAGCCAGCATTTAGGGTGATAGTGGTGCATCACACCTCTCAGATTCTTCAGTGTTTGTCTTTGCATGAGGAATCCCTGTTTTGACTGAAGCTGGATTGTCTCTGTTACACTCTTGTCACTGTTCAAGCACCATTTACTTAAAATGGAGCGGCCAGCCCCCAGAAAATTATATGCTTTTCAGCTACCTAATTTGACCGTAAGTACATATTTGTTACAAAGTCGTAAAGAAATCATAGAACTCCTTTTTCTCAACAAAACAGTGTTGTGGCCTTGAAGTCAATGACAATATGAAGTAGTCCTGAGTGGTTTCCTTATATCCATTCCTCACACCCACCAAAGGTAGGACCAGCAGTCCTCATGCTGCTTTAATCATGTCCCATTTTATTGCAGTATTACATATGTGCCAGCAGAAAATTTAGACGAGTACAGGGCCAGTTTGGGACAACAGACAGAGGAAACTGTGCCACTTGGAGTTTTTCCTTCACATGCTGTCAGGTGAGTCAGAAGACTTGCTGTTTTCTTGCGTAGGGCTCTCAGATGTGCCTCTTTCCATAGACTTTGCACAGTTCAGGAAGATAGGTTTTATTTTAGAAGAGCTGAAAGATGAATGATTTTCTTCAGACCAGACACCATTACAGTAAAAAGCTATTCAGAATACAATTTTTGCTTTGGCTAGCAAATTTTTCTGACTTTTTTACCTAGCTGTATTATAGTTGTTTGATATACCCAAAAAGGAGATACTGTCTCATCCTGAATTTCTCTTAAATACCAGGGAACTCGATGTATGAATCGCCACAAATACTCAGTACTTCCAGTATGAGAATTTGGCAATGATGGTCTTTTCAGAACATACACTGGAAAGAATTAATTATGCTGTCCTTTTTCTTGAGTTTCAAAAATACATTGTAGGCCTTAATACTCGAAGTGACTAATAATTTTTGTTTTCTTGAAACTAATCTCCAAAAGGAGTAACTGGTTTTGAATGCTGCTGTTGTAATTTCTTCCATTTTGGAAACAATAAATAATTACCTTCTGTTTTGATTCGGTTATAGTTCCAAAAAGCAGGGTATTTATTCTGCGATTGTCAGTTGATAGCAACTTTATTGCGTAGACAAGTGGACAGGGAATCCCCAAGCACATTATGTATTCTAACAGACTTGTGAAAAAGAAGTTCCTTACACGAAGACTGTGTACAAATTGTAATGTTGGCAGGGTGATCCAGTACATGAAATTTTTCAGTGGAATACAGTGATTATGTGGGTTACTTAAAAATTAAATTGCATGTTCCTATTCATCAGTAGGGAACTCCCAGAGCTTCCAGAACGTGAAGAGGGAGAGGGAGAAGAAAGTGAATTTCAGAATGCAGCTTTCAGTAACTGGAACCAGCCCAGAAAGTAAGTGCATGTCTAGTTTCACAGTATGAAGTCTCATCTGAAATTCAAAAATTTTGAAACCTATAATATATTTTAAAAGGAATAAGAAAACAACAGAATTGCTCCACTTATATATATTGTGCATTGCAGGAGTGATTCACTGTTGATTTTTACTGCCATTGGGCTAAATCCCTGCAATTTAGCAGTTTCTTGGTTGCTATAGTAATTTATAGATTGACTCTCAGGGAGCCAGTAAGAGATGAAGAAAAGGATTCAAAGTTTTGATTAGAACTCAAAATAAAGTGAACAACAGTAGGCACAACTACAGACTTTCTGAACAGTTCAGTAAGTAAGTCCCACTGAAGGACAGAACTTTCCAAGGAGGAATTAGTTCTGAATGTTTTTAAACCATTGTGCAAATCCAGGTGTCTTCAGAGGGCAGCATTGCCATAATCATAGCAGATTTTCATTTGTTTTGGTCCTTGTTTTATCACAACAGGGTTGAACTCTGGAGAGAGCCTAGCAAGTCACTGGGGATCAGCATTGTTGGAGGACGAGGGATGGGGAGCCGCCTGAGTAATGGAGAAGTGATGAGAGGGATCTTTATCAAGCATATCCTGGAAGACAGCCCAGCTGGTAAAAATGGAACACTGAAAACCGGAGATCGGATCGTGGAGGTACCAGCCGAGAACCTTTTGCTTGCAAAACTCTCAGCATCTCGGGAGCCGCTGAGGTGGATGTGTGGTCCTGGGCTGATGTTGTGTAATTGCTCCAGCTGGCAGCACTCGAGCCATACAGAGTGTAGTACCATCAGCTGATGGTTGTGTGCAGACAGCTTTCAGTTCAACGCACAACCTAAAGCATAGATGACTGACTGTGTGAGCAGGGGTCTACAAAGCCAGCAGTTCCACCTCCCTTTTTTAAAGCCAGCATGGGTAGGAAAAAGCTTTAGTTCGGTGAAGCTAAGGAGTTTTACCGTTGCATATTGGGTAGCAACAGAATGGCTGGTGAATAGCAAATCATGCAAATAAATGCCAAGCTTATTT
Source organism: Eurypyga helias (assembly GCF_000690775.1). Taxonomy (NCBI): domain Eukaryota; kingdom Metazoa; phylum Chordata; class Aves; order Eurypygiformes; family Eurypygidae; genus Eurypyga; species Eurypyga helias. The sequence goes on along the minus strand of NW_010273277.1, from coordinate 75,904 downwards.
CCCTCTTAAATCTTAACCAGGTCACATAATTCTTGTGCATCTTGTTCTGGAGTTAAGGGAGAGACAGGTTTTTTTCCTGCAGACATGAAGAAAGATGGATTTGCTGCAGAGGAAGTTAAGAGTGTTGTGCCCATGCCTGAGGATAGGGTAGCCAGTTCTGTTACGGGGAATAAGTTCTCTAGATTTCTCTTCTGCTTAGCCAGTCCTGTACTCATGCAGCCATTTCTGCTTTCTCTCTTAAAGATATTGCAGAATGAGCATGCTGCGAGGAATGCGTCTTTCCTGTGATGATTATCAGTAAGTCAGCCATTACCCAGAGTCAGGCTCTTAGGAACTGAACTGCATTCCTCTTCACCCTGATGGATGTCCATAACTGACTGTCCACCAGTCAGAACATTATAAGCAGGTTGATGGAGGTGCTGATTCTTCCCCTGAATCAGGGTGGGCTTGATTTACATGGTGAAACTTAAACTGCAGTTAACTGTCTGGTACAAGATCCATATAAAGGATCTTGAAATAATACCCTAATGTAGATAGCACTTTCTACAACAGGATGGAAGAGTGTCCAAGTTGGGAGGTGAAATTTTGTTTGATGGCCACAAAGTTTAAAAGCATTAATTATATCTGAATACATGGACTTTTATGAATGCAGCTGTTGTCTCTGACAATGATACTTGCAGAATTTGGGGTGGATGAGTGAAATGAAGTAACTAACGTTTTCTCAACGTGAGTGCCTGAATGGATTATTTCAGTTTCTCAAGTTGCGGTGTATCTAGGCTTTTCTCTCTACTCCTACATGCAATATTTCATACATGGAGAGTCAGAGAGCCTTAGAGTTATTGGTCACTTCCTCACGGGTTTAGAATTTTCTCTCTGAGATTGTTTTTGTTCCCTTTATTTATATTGGATGATTAAGTTTAAGGTAGAGTTAGACAAAAAGTTAGAGGTAATTCTGTTTATATAACTTTGTGTGCAAGTATTGCCACTAACAAATAACTGTTCTGTGTTAGCTTCTAGCTTTTATTATGGTCATTGTGAGAATGCTTTACTGATGCTAACCTCACCATAACATTCTTACCTGGATTGTAAGGAAAACTATCCTACACACCAATACATACGAAGGCATGAAGAAAATCAAACAGGCAAAAATTTGTCCTTAGCCATCCTTTGTAAATGCTTTCTTCTAGAAGAGAGAAAGCTTTTCAGCTCTAACCTAAAAACGTAATTTCTGGGGAAAGTGTTTAGGAGCTAAATTGGTCTTATCTTGCATTTCAAAAAAAAAAGAATGAAAAAGGTAGAAAGTACACTGTACTGACATAATACACCATAATGAAAGCACCTAACAAGTTTTGGTTTGTGAATCTCAAACTCTTGGGAAGTAGGTTATTCCAAGATGGAATTTACAGGAACCTGTATTTGCAAATTCTACCACTGTCTTCAGATCACCTTATCTTTTCATAGAAACATATCTCTTCTGTGATATTGTCTGTGGGAAAATGTATGGAGCCTGAACCAAGAATGTTGAAAAAACTGTTTTAAAACCACGGAGAATATTTATTTGGTGTACTTTCAGTGCTCTGGGAAATCTCAAACGTGTGTGTGAGGGACCTCAGTCCAAGTCAGTAGAAACCTTCCAACAGTAACGGAAGTTTGGCCTTAGGTTTTAGTCAACGTTCCCTAACCAAAACCCGAAGCTGCTGACTCATGGTTCTTGTAGCTTTTGCGATGTTAAGATGAGGCCTTCCAATTACAGGTGGATGGAATTGACCTCAGAGATGCCAGCCACGAACAAGCTGTCGAAGCCATACGGAAGGCAGGCAATCCTGTAGTCTTTATGGTACAGAGCATTATAAGCAGACCAAGGGTAAGCATGAAGAATATGAAAAGAGATGTAATACTTAGTAATAGATTAAATGAATGTTCAAGGTGGTGGTGTTTGGGAATGGGATATTTAATCCTGAAAGTTCCATCTCAGCTATCTTAGGAACAAAGATTTGATTTAAGTATTATTTCCATTTAGAATGAAATCGATTTGGATTTGGAATTCCCCTCCAGCACGCCGTCCTCAAACTATTTTGAAAAGCCTCAAGAAAGATAATTTGTTGGGGGGCAGAGTAGGAGTCTAACTAAAACCAACCCTTAGAGATTGACAGCATGTCTGAGGAGCGCATGCAGAAATACAGCACGTGTTAAAAAATTCATTGGACATTAATGAAAGGACCTAGAAGTACACGGAGTTTTCCGTCACTAAACTGCATGGACATTGCAGACAAAAGCTACTGAGCTCTAATATAAGTTGCTTGCATCACTAGAAACTAAACTTCCTCATTGTAGAGTCTGTGTAAGCTGCATGTTTATTTACTAGTTGTCTCATAACTCTTGTTCCCCAGCCAGAGTCTCTTTATAGCCCTTCTTCAGCTTCTGCTCCCTGTGGGCAGAAAACTACTAACCCATTTTATCGCCAGTCATCCAAGGTAAAGTTGCATGAAAAAGCTCTTTTGGATGTTGGTTATTGATACTCGAGCTACTAAAGTAAGGCTTTTGCATTTGCTGTGGTGTGAACTAAATTGCCACCGATGAATGTTTGGGCCAGTTTGGGGTGGGAATGATGCCCTTACTTTATCACAACTTAGTTTTACTTAGAAAATGCTTCTTTGATTTTTTTTAATTGCAGTTCTTTGTTCTCTTTATTTTCCAATTATTAACTATGTTGGTTATTTCTTGACTGTTTATTAACAAACCCTTGTTTCTCTGTATGCAGAAACATTGCAAATGCTCTTACTGTACACGTGTTGTGTTTTGATCTTTGTAGATGGCATTATATTTATTGTGTTCATCTTTTGAAACCTGACTCTGTACTTTATAATAAGATCTTAGAAGGGAATTTCCTGCCTTCATTCATGGGCAGTCACCCAGATAGCTAGCTGCCTGCACATAGTAACTATATTTAACATGGTACGGCTGTGTACTTAGCAAGGCAGTCGGTGACATGTTGCTTATCAGTCAGTTACTTCCCCTTTGTTTTTTTCATTCAGGCTGCCGTAGTAGTTGAAAGAGATCCTAAGTGTTCTCCAGAATAGCCCAAATAATGCAAATGGGGTATGAAAAGCTAGCTGTCAGTTTTGCTAGCAAACAGTCACCCATCAGATCTGATGATCAAGATGATAATCCTCTGGGTGTTTCTGTGTAAGAATTAATCTATCACCGTGATTATGGTCCCAGATAATTTGTAGGGTTACAGCATTGTGCTGTACAAAATATTTGCTAGTTTCTGATACCAACATCCTGGACACATTGATAAAATGCTGAACACAAGTTAGTTTAAAAAAAAAAAAAGAAATCCTGTTCCTTTAGGTTTTGTTTTGAAAACAAGCAAACAAAAACTCCCAATACAAGGAAAAGTACAACGCTATCTCGTAGATTAGAATCTGAGCTAGCAGTAGTATTTTGGGTGCTATGCCATCATGACAGAATACAAAAAAGCAGGATTTTTAATTACTGTGGCTGATCTTTTGCTTTCTGTTTTACTAGGATTTCCCTGTTTAAATACAAAATATTTGTGATGCTTATTTTAGTTGCTTAAAAATTAATCAAGACACAATTTATAATTTTATGCAGATTGCAGATGTAGTTGTTAAAGTATAACAGGATCACTACATGGGAAAATTACTTTTCCCAAACTTCTCTTCATAAAAGACAAAATCAAATGTGGATTGCACCTGTTTTACTAGGATTTCCCTGTTTAAATACAAAATATTTGTGATGCTTATTTTAGTTGCTTAAAAATTAATCAAGACACAATTTATAATTTTATGCAGATTGCAGATGTAGTTGTTAAAGTATAACAGGATCACTACATGGGAAAATTACTTTTCCCAAACTTCTCTTCATAAAAGACAAAATCAAATGTGGATTGCACGTGTAAACAGAAAATGTTGTGCTGTATAGGGAAACTGCCTGTTGACTTTGCATGACTGACCAGTGAAGAAACCTTGTTCATGAGCACCTCTACTTTCTCATTGCTGAAGATACTGTAGAACCAAGACACATTTTCTTACCAACTTACATTACTTTTTGTTTTGTAAAATGCTGTTAGAGAATAAATATTTAGGCATGCATTTTCTGTTTTCAGGAGCATCTAAAAAACCAACATGCTTTAAGAAAATTTTTAAAGAGCAACATGTATCTGGATTAAATTACCGTGATAAAAATGTATTAATTGATGCTTCAAGCTTTCCACATTCCTTTCCACTTACTATGCTTCTTATTTTCCAGCACTGTTAAACTTGCAGCCCTAAGACATTTAGGCAATTGCCAGATGGATACATTTAGTGTAGAAATTACTTTTAAGTATACATTAAACAGTATTACCAACATACTGTGCAAAATCGGAGCTGTTCCCTCTTCATTAGCAGGTTCTGTTCTCAAAATAGAATACAGTACAAAAACTGCATAAGGAATAAAAATGGTTAAATTACATCCTTTCATTTTGTCTAAATATGAAAATTCTTTTGTGTTAAATAATGATTAAGCAAGTACCTTGTATTGTTTAAGGGGAAGAACAGAGAACTCAGTTTCATTAAACTACAAATTCAGAAAATTACAGGTGCATGCACACACATACGAAGTGATCTGTAAAAGTAGATATTAAGTCTGTGTAGAGATGCATAATATTGATAAACTTTTTCATTTGTGAAATAGATAAGTGTGTTACCACAAGAAAAATTAAATTATGATAATTAATCTGTGGTTTTCAAAATAAAACTAAACCTACTGAATTATTACAAAGAATTGTGTTTATTGTAATCCAAAAATCCACAGTGTAACTAATGTGTAAGAGTATCCCATATGCTGAGATGCTTGGACAAAATTGTGGAGATACCACAGCAAGTATATTTTATGTTGTTCATGTTGCTGAATTCTGCACTTCATGTAGTTTGTGGGCCAAGGTGTGAGGGTCAGTGCTTATCAACAGAGCTGATATAAACACAGGGCAAATACAGTTTTGCTTGCCTGGAAGCAAATCTTGTTTGGTTAGCACAAACTGCTGTATGAATAGGGTTTGTTTCCTGAGTCACAAAGGGTTAATTTAAAAATGTTTTTGCTTAGTTTCTATTATGTTTTCCTTTTAGAACCCTTCCCTGCCTCTCCCACAGAACAGTCTTTTCTGTAGGCCAGTTGTCTTCAGCAGCACTAACCCCTTTGCTGATTCGTCTCAGTACAACACTAACAAGGTTGGATGGTGACACAGTCTCTGCTTCTGACTCACCAAACGCTTTATGTGTGCTGCTTTGCCATTAGTGTCTCTCTGCATTTAAATTCTTTTATACCTATTTGGGTAAAATATTATGCTGATGAGAGTGGAAGTTCTGTGTAGGGAGTTAAAAAGACACAGATACACATACACATAGGAGTTTTGAAGAACTTCAAAAATGCCAGCTCCATTAATAATAACCACTAAGTTTGATCTAATTAGAGCTACCAAAGGAGTATGCTCTCAATTGCAAAGTCAGGCCCTGTGGTATATGTTAAAATATCCACCTGAGTGTAACTCTCTCATCAGTGTGAGGTATTTTGCTGCTGTGCATTTCATTTTCTTTTTATGTGGTTAGGACTTTCCAGCTTTGATATCTTTTTTTCTTTTTTGCATGAAAAAAAAACATTTCATTTCAGCTTTCATTTTATGATGCTGAAAATATTTTCCCTCTGCTTATTGACAATTATTTTAATGGACCATGAACAGGATGCTGACATCTTTGGACATATGAAAAATACAGATTCTTTTTTTTGTGGTTAGTGCTTACTGCATGTTATTCATATTCGGAACAGAGTTAACCTCTAACACAATGATAAATAAAGGCTTAATTCTTATGTGCATGCATTTCTGATTTAATAAAATAATTTCTGGCTGGTTATACATCTTGGGAGTGATTGTGCCCTTTGTCTATTTTCCCATGTTGTCACATGTATTGAATGTACAACGAACATTTATGATAGGATTGATATGTGGTGTATAATTGCATGTGTGTTTTTGAAATCTGTCTTTGTGTTTGTTACAGTTCGGAGGAAAGGGAGTAGAAGTGTAACATAAATGATGGCTTGTATTTTCTATATTTTCAAAAGTATTTCTGAAAAACATTGCACATTTTTAAAGAAAACCTAATGTTTTTGCCGTTTCTGCATAATTCCTTTTTTAACACTGAGATAAGAATGCCCCTTTTTCATGTCAGTCTGCTTCTGCTGAACTAAGGTTCATGTACAGTAAGAAACTTTGATGATTCAAGGTCCTTAATAACACCTTAAATACTTTTGTCCATTTATCAGTGGAGTTAATGAAGTTGCTGCAGTTAGTAAAATGAATACGTAATTAGAAATGAGTTATTCATTAATAACGCTGTGTGTTGCCAAAGGTGCTGTAACATGTGGATTGCTGTTTTCTGTTACTGTAGGAGGTATCGAATCCAATTAGGGTTACCTTCCGTTGTTCCCCAACTAACCCTTTTGCTCCCACACCATTCAAGGTTTGTCTTGATTCCAGTGAATGGGTCCTACTTTGTGTGTGTGCTGTACGTTTGTACATGGCCTGTGATACCTTCGGAGTACCTCTGCTTCCTCCGCGTGTGCGTCCTTTGTGGAAAGTGATACTGCTCCAAACTTGCTGCCATTTTTAATATTTGCTTGGCTGTGATCAGTGACCCTGGTAGCCAAATGGGTTCATGCACTGTCTGATGCTTTGCTTTTTAAATGAAATACTGTGCTGTGGCACACTGAAAGTATTTCATGAGCTAAAGCATTTAAAGTTTTTTTTTGTGTGTGGCCCGATTCAGGGAGCAAAAGTCTTATGTGTGGGTAAACTGCGGGGCCAGCTTCTGTTGCTGGCGGTGCATGTGTGGCAGGCTGAGTTCTGGAGGCAGGATGTAGCCCCCTCCACCCAAATGGCATTGTAACACCCTTTTTTACCCTTACACCAAGGAGCCTTGCTTTTACTTTCATTTCAGCATTTCCTTAAGCATGACACATGTTCAGGTTTATGTACATGTACCTAGAGGTACAGAAAAAAGCATTTTTTTTGTTTATCAGAGTATGATGGCTGCAGTTCATAAATGCTAATTGTCAAATTATAGCCATACATCCACACCTTACAGATCTTGCCATCAGTTTTTGGGTGGTTAGGTTTTTTGTTGGTTGTTTGGGGTTTTTTTTCTAGTTGGTTGGTTTTAGTCATGTTTTCTTTAATTTTGCAAAGTTCTTGGACACTGATTTAGAAAGAGTACCAGTAAAGTGGTATGTTAATTTTGGTTTTAAAACACAGAGACTACTTTAAGGTCTGCTGATCTGGCCTGCTCTCACACTGTATTTCCTCACTTTTTCAGTTAGCTTTCTTGTTAAAACACTAGGAAGCACTTAAAAACATTAGTGTTTCTACAGCTACTCTCCCCTTCACCCTTCCTTGAGGTAGAAGTCTGTCACCGACTTTTCTTCGTGGTGGATACATGAATTTTTGACTGTGAAGAATGACTTTGGATTAGCTAGTGTTTCCACCCTATTCTGATAGGTAACAATGTCTTTGCTAGAATTTTGCTGCTTCAGTTGAGATTTACATCTGCCCTGTAACTATTAGAATGTTTCAGCATATAATTTGCATAAACTGTGAATAATTCCTACATGAAGTTTAGTGATGCGAGGTTATCATCTCAGCAGGATGGCATTTTCTAAGAGTGGAAGCGCAGATCAGTGTTACTGATACAATGATACAAAAAATCATTTAGTATTTATATGCATTTTTTATAAAAATGTTTGGCTTGGGTGCCATATTAAAACTTCCTACACTTCTGACATTTAATGACTTCTTAGTTAAGTTCCTAGAGCAAGTTCCTGAGTGAAAGGAAAATCTTTTTCAAGCAGAAGGAGAATGAGGGAACTGAAATAGGTCATTTGCATTTTCTTTAGGTATTTGGAGTATACAGGAAATAAAGGTAACTCATTTTCCCTGAGAAATGGAACCTTCCTTAAATCTCAGTATGACTGGATTGATAACTGTAGTTTTTTCAACACCTTCAATTTAAAGCAGATTGAAGTCTTCCAAGGTGTATGGATTTTACTCTTGCCTCTGATGAGGAAATTGTCTTGGTGGTTTTGGCACTGAGAGACGCCATCTGAGATACTGTGTTCAGACTTTGGCTAATGGAGGTAATGAAAGCTGAAATGATGAGAACAGGGCTATGGAGCTAGAGCAACACCTGAAAATCCTAGTGTTGGAAAACTACTTGGTTTTTGTTTAAATTTTTTGTTGTTTACATCACCAGCTAATCTGCCAAGTATCAGAGTCTCTTGGGCATGCATAAGCTTCAGAATGATGGTATTCAGACACAAATTTCTTGCCTGTGTGTTTACTCTGAGCAAGCCAAAAGGATATAGATTACAAACACTTAGCCAAATCCTTGATTAACGTCCATATTCCTCAGGGAAACTGACTTGAATGTGGCCTTGCCAGATTGTGGATTTTTTTAACCATTATATTGCAGTAGTCATGTGTTTATACTTTTTAACTTTTTGTGAATATGAATAGACCACATACATCAAGACCAAAATACTTTTCTCCTTTGTGATATAATCTGTATCCTCCTTTATTTGATCTGCCCTGCACAGCTTATAGGAAAACAGTAAATTAAGACTGAGAAAAGTCCTGTTACTATGTATTTCAGCAGTTATCATCTCTTTCATTTTGCTTTTAGTTGTCCTTTCAGTTAGTATGCCAGTTATTTTATTTTTTCTAGAGGCATTTTTGAAAGCACCAAGTTTATTGTTTCCTTTCCCTTTCCTCTTATTTGGCTTCCAAAGCATATGATAGGAAGACATTATATGCAGTGGCTTTTAAAAATAAAATGAATTCTTTTACAAATGTGGCATTAAAAAAAAAAAATCACTTGAGTCTTTGTAAGAGGCTTTGTCTGAAATGTAAAGTGGCACATAAAACTTTACTGAATTGGGCTTTTATTGTGAGTTCTGTTTGCTTCTGAATACATTTTGGAGTGATATCTCTTACCTTGCCTGGTGTTTGTTTCTATCTTTGATCTCTTGCAGCTTTTCTGTGCCGTGTTATTAATTTAGAATTCCAGCTGCTTGGTATTTAAACTTCAAAGCCATAGTCATTGTCATTTCAACATTTCTGTATACTAGTTTCCATTACACAAAGTCTGCATCTGCTTAGCCACTGCATTTTTCTTATTCTCCACAGGCATTTTGTCAGTCCGATTTAGAGCCAGAAAAGACTTCACTGTGTAACTTGCCTCTGCCCCCTCCTTCAGCATTTTCAGGAATGAGTTGTGATGTTGCACAGTCATCTTCCAGCAGGGTCCCAGAGGATGTTGAGAAGGAGGATGAGTTTGGCTACAGCTGGAGTAAGTTGATCCTTTGTGAAAATGTTTGAAATACTCGGTGTTGAAATAGCACTGCAGCAGAAGATATGGGGGGTCCAGTTTGAACTACTTCATTCTCATGTGCCTCACGGTTTGGTTGTTAAGTGTTGCTGTCAGCTTTCAGTTGTATTTGGTCAGATGCACAGGCGGAAATACAAAACTCATTTGTTGTTCTTCATTGCACTCCAGTCTCTGTTTTCATTCGTGGTCCAAATTCACTGTTTCACATGTAGGACTGCTTCAGGAATTTCAGTATACTCCAGGTCTGTTGGCAGTGACTGATGTGATAACTTCTGTTACATGAAGGTGTTACTGGAGGGAAGATTACTGCTTTTATGTGTGAAAAGACATTTTGTAACAAAAGTTTTAATGTTTTCCAAAGGTAGAAGGAAAACAAGGAACTAAAAATACTGTTACAAATCACCTAAGGCTTAGCTTAATAGTAAGTGTGGTTTACACTTAAAATTTTCTCATCCAGTTTGGGATTTTTCTGGCAGATACTCCCCACTGGACACTGATCTTGACTTTCTAGGTGACTTGTGAAACTTTCTAATGTAAATCAAACCTCTGCTGCCCACACTTTCACATCTAGAAAAGATCATGCAGCGCTATGGAAATCTGCCAGGGGAGCTACACGTGATGGAGCTGGAAAAAGGAAAGACAGGTCTGGGACTTAGTCTTGCTGGAAACAAAGACCGATCCAGGATGAGTGTCTTTATAGTGGGAATTGATCCAAATGGAGCAGCTGGCAAAGATGGCAGGTTACAGATTGCAGATGAGTTGCTGGAGGTGAGTTTTTGTAACTTATGCTGAAACCCAAACATACTGACTTAAAATGCACTAAAATATTAGATTCTTGCTGCAATATAGGTGTTCTTCAGTGGATGTGGAAATCCCCAAGTTATCCAAGTTGACATCAGTATGCTACCAGATTTTCATTCTGGTGTACGGCAGATAGTTGCAGCTGGGATTTTTTTTTTTCTGGTTATAACAGTACTAAGTGAAGCAGTGTGTGTTTTTAAAATGGATGAAAATGGGGTATGACAGCAGTTTCTGGGTTATGTAGATGTGTGGAAGGGCAGTGCATTGCAGACCATGGAAAATATTCAAGTCCTTTTGTCCATCCATCTGTAGAGTTCTCCAGACTTTCTAATTACTTCTCTATCTACTGGAACTGTGTAACATCAGAACATTTTAGTGCTGTGTATCATATAAAATGGAAATTAGATAGGGGAAACAGGAACAGATCCATCTGTATTATGGACTTTTATCTCATGACACATTTGGGCTGTTTTCTAATGGTTTTGTGGAGGGACCCAACTGCTGAATGTGCAGCTAACATTCCCAAAGTGTGTGTGAGCATAAGGTGTATTTTTATATTACCACGGTTCAGTTGATGATACTTGCATGTGTTCTCCGCTGTAGTTTTTCCCATTTTTTCTGATAGCAGTAGGTAACATTACCGTCACAGAAATGCTTTGTGTACCTTCAAAACTGTATGTGTAGGTGTTTGAAGGTGCACTGGGGAGATGGTACAGGGAGGATGGTGAGACTGAAGGAAGCTTGAGGGAGACACTTAAGAGAGTAAACAGTGTAGGTTGGCAGTTGCAGACTAGGAGAGAAACTAGGGGATTTGTGGTACTGTGGACCTAGTCTCATGGAGGGACTTGTGAGTTGCAGAGTCCAGTGTTGCCTGCCAGATGGTTCTGTTGAATCAGTTAAAATGTCTGTTTTTAAAACCTTAATGTTGCAGATGCTGCATATCCTCAGAACACATTCAGACACATCTGTCTGAGTCTGCTCTCATGTGATTTCTTGCTTACTGTCCACACTGTAAACCTCCAAACTGGTGCTAAGAGGTGGTCTCAACCTCTTCTGAGAGGAGACTCCTGAGCTTGCTGATTATGTTCCTTATGGTAGGCCATGCCCCATCGCCCAGCTGACAGCCTGACTATGGTTCTTCACAAGCCCACAACAAACACTGAAGCAATGTTCTATCTGGATTGTCACCTCCAGTGGAAATGGCAGGGCTCAGTAGCCCTGTGGCCCTGCCTAGTGGACGCAGCCTGTGTGGGAGCTGGGGGGTTGCTGTTATGCTCAACCCTCAGTTCAGTGTCTTGCATCTGTTGATCACTGTTGGCTGCTTCTCTGCTTCTGTTAGTACTACCTTGGTGTGTGTTGCATTGTTTTCCCCTTGTGTAGGCCCAAGCTGTCCTTTGGCAATATTTTCCACTTTCTTGAGAGTGGACTTGTGCACTAGTTTCTATTTCTAAGAACAAGTGCAACTAATAAAATGGGAGCCAATAATGGCCTTATTCTGTAAATTCATACTGATACCTTCAGTCATATCCAAATAATAGGAGCTTGAAGGAGTTTCAGTGGGTCTGCTCTGCAAAATGAAGACAATGATTGTCAGGTCAAATCTTCAGATTGTAAATGGACCAGTGTTCAGACTCCAGTGTATAAAGCCCCTGGCTCAGAGATGAGATTTGAAAAATATTAGCAATCTCGTTGCTGCATATAAGCAAATAATTTATTTGTTGTGGTTAGTCACAGTTTCCCATGATCCTGCTTTACCACTACATCAGTCATGAGGTGACCAGTGGGCAGGTGGAAATAGATGATGTGCCAAGTCAACCCAGTATTACTCAGAGAATGACATTTTTAGCATTGTGACAGTGTTAGTCTGAATCCAACTATAAGGAATTTTTTTAATGGAAGAAGGGAGTAAAGCAGGACACAACACACTCTGTTATTTGAATACAATTGCTGCTTTAGCCAGTGTTGTGGGATAATGGATGTTTTTAAGGCTTCAAAATTAGTTTAAGTATAAAGGAATAGAAATATTTTGAGAAATAATTGCCACCTTCCTTTATACAGATAAATGGGCAAATACTCTATGGAAAGACTCATCAGAATGCTTCCTCAATAATCAAATGTGCACCATCTAAAGTAAAAATAATCTTCATCAGGTAAGTTCTGGTTAAATGTTTGGTTGAAAAGGTTTGTTTTTAATATGCTTAAGTTTTGCACAGAGTGTTTCTGCTTTATTTTTAATTTTGGTAAGGTAGATGTGCTTTTGAACCCAGTTCTTCATAGTTGTTAAATCTGTCTTGAGTTTTCTGGTTTGATATTTGCACTGTGAGTGCCAGAAATAAAGTAAAAGAAAGTGCTAGACTTAAACTTGTTCTGTTTTAGAACAAGTTTAAACAGTGCTGTATTACTGTAGTCTTACTGCATTCTATAAATGAATCTATTGTAGAAATAAAGATGCAGTAAATCAGATGGCTGTTTGCCCTGCAAAGTCAGTAGAGGCCTCACAGTGTTCTTCAGGGACACTTCAACATCAAGAGGTAAGTAAGTTAATGTTTTTCTTGTTTGGCTGAGATACTAACATTGTTCTGAATAGAGGAGTGCCTTGTCTGCTTAGCAAATACTACAAAAGAAATCTGAGGGAAAACCAAATGAGATTCTAGTTAAGCTGCTAAATTTAATACAGCTGAGCTCAGTTTTGGTTTACTTTATGTTCCTCTAAACTACGAAGCAAACCTGACGTTCCCATGAATAGGGTTATAGCAGCTTAAATGAATCCAGAAAATTGTCAGATCCACTAAATGTTTGTGCACTACTTTATTTTAATGCAAAATGTTGAATATAGTTGCTCACAGTTATGTTTTCATTTTCTGTTAGATTGATAGCAGTGCTTCAAACTCCAGTGCTTGTTCTGATTTCAGTTCATATAAAAACATTCAATATGTGGAACTCCCTAAGGTATGTGCTGAAAATTAGGTTTACAACAGCCACATTTGTATTCACCACTTTTCCTTTTTCGTAATGGAGTCCCTCTTCCGGCAAAAAAACTTTGTCTCTTACTTACTTGAAGTCAGAATAGAGTTTTTTAAAGGTCTTGTCTTCCTATTTGTGAATGTACTCCAGAGTTTTCCTGACGTAATGACTATCTTTGGAAACCTCACTAGTCTTTTAACTTCATGTAAATTTGCCAAATGCTGTGTGTCTCTGGACGAAGGGTCACCTCTTACCCTATTTGCAAAATTTTTGGCAACCAGCTGCTGGTGGAACCTCAGGTAAAATCATTGCCTTAGTTGTTCAAAGTAAATGAATCAGCAGATTATGAGCACCAAATTCTCCCAAACAGCGTACATATTTAGGAGAAATTATGTAGCTGGGAGAAAATGGCCAGATTTTCTGTAACTATGAAGTTGCCATATGAGGATGGGAAAATTGCTGGTCCTGTTTATTGACATGGAGAAGAAAGACAGTTGCATTCAGTGGACATAAGGATAGAGACTTGCAGACTGTTGGTAAGTTTTTCTTCTTGGAAGGCATCTAGCATTCCATTATTAACCAGGAAAGTATCTTATAGGTGATGGTATCCAGATGATTTAATTCTAGGTGAAAACATCAGGGAAATTTCACTCAGCCACAGACATTTACTGATTTCGTGGGAAGAGCATACATCCTCTGAATTTTCCACTCCTCTGTGTATTTTTTCTGTGGTTTTAAATAATTAAAATTAATTGAAGCTATATCATGAAATTTTATTTACTTCAGTTTGTGGTCTCCAACTGTTTTGTGTTTCTTACTCCTATTTATGAATTTAGCAGCTGAATCACAATTGAACTTGTAAGTTTCAAAGAGTTGTATGGGAATTTAGAAGTGCTTCAGATTTATCTTGGTAGCCAATACACTGTCTGTAGGTTGGCAAGATCTATTTCAGAAATAGATTAGTTTAAAACAAAGATACTGATGCATCATGAAAACCCAGACTTGAAGTCTGCAGGCTTCACTGGTCTTTTGTTAAATGTATTCCAACATTTTGCTAAACATATTACCTAACCATTTGCATTTTTCTGTTTGTCCCAGGATCAAGGAGGCTTTGGAATTGCCATTAGTGAAGAAGACACAATTAATGGAGTAGTTATTAAGAGCTTAACAGATCATGGTGCAGCAGCAAAGGTGTGAGAACTTTTAAAATCCAAGTATGGAATGAAAAATGTTTTTTGGAGATCCAGAGCTCATATTTTTTATACTGTATTGTTTCCAGGATGGACGAATCAAAGTTGGAGATCAGATCTTGGCCGTGGATGATGAAATTGTTGTGGGCTACCCAGTAGAAAAGGTCAGGAATGATGCAGATATCATACCACTTAATAAAGGAGGTGATTGTGTGTTAAACAAACCAATGAGGCTTTTGTGACTGTACTCTGGCTTAATTTTCAAAGCTGGTTGAAGAACCAAAGATCCACAGGCATTGTCTGGATAAGGAAAATTACCCATAATTCTGCATAAGGAAACATGTGGAATAAGCTAAAGCCTGAATTTGAAGCTCATCTGCTGTTTTACATTAATGCACCATATGAATCATCTATCTTTGTGCTACAAATGTGATGGGTTTTTTCCCCTGTGGTTCAGATATGATGACTGAGAGGCACTTAGTTGTGGGATAAAAGCCATGAACTATTGCTCAATAATGACTCTTCATAGCTGCTCTGCTGCAGAAATATTAGAACCAGTAAAATTAATATGTGTAAATTGACCTGGGTGAGTTGCATCAGTGGTAAGACAGGTCATGAACTGTGCTTACACATGAGGAGTGTTTGTAATAACAGCCTCATGATATACCAACCCTAGTATTTCAGCTCTTTGGAGAAAACTGTCTCCATTCCTAAATAACAAGATTTATTTCTAACTTCCAGCTCTGCAAACTCAATTTGGGTTCTGTAATGAATCAAGGGCTTTTTTTCTAGTACCTGCCTTGATACCAAGGAAAATAATTCTTTAGGAATGAGAAGATTTCTTTCTGTTTGTTAAAGGGTAGTTAGGAGATCACCCATCTTACTCTTTGCTGCGCTGGTATCTGTGAAGCAGTAAATGAGCAAAAGAGAGTGAAGTTGTCTGTAGGGAAGTAGGTACACTTTGAAAGAAGAGACACAGAAATTGAGTAAGAAATTTCTGGAAATAATTCAAATCCTACTAAAATCATAGTTCAGATAATGTTTTCAGATTTTCCTTCCTGTTGTGCGTCTGATTAAGGAGCTAGGCTGGCAGTAGCCATTTATTTAAATCAGCAATCAGTGTTTTGGCATTGACTTCTGTGGGATCTGAATTGGGCTCCAGCCAAACATTTAAAGACAATGCAAGTTTTCCAATTTTTCTCAAAATTGCTATAAGCATAGTACTTTGTCCAGAGGAGCCATCAAAAGACTGCTGCATTCTCATTTGGTATAGTTTGGCAAAGTTTCATGGAAGCTACTAGTTTAACATCAGCCAGGTCTGGTCCACAGTTAAGTCTATTGCTGTTTCTTATAAAAAACATCAGTATTTGTCCTTGTTATTACCAAGAAACCTGCAGAATTGTGACTTGTAGTTCCAGTTTGCAGGACAATTTTTCTGCTTTATTTTTGTTTTGCAGCTGAAAAATCCAGTTGCACTCTTCACCAGCTTTTCTCTTTATGATTCAGTTTGTTAGTCTCCTGAAGACATCCAAAACTATGGTGAGGCTTACCATCAACTCTGCAGAGATGGATAACCTGACTGCAGCACCGGTCACTTCCAGCACTGCCCCAGCAGAGAAGAGGAATATGCAGCTGCCAGCAACTATCCCCTCTTCCAGCTCACCAGAACCAGAAGCAGTCAAAAGTACGGTTTTCTTTGTGTGTCTCTCTTCCCTGGGGTTATGACATAAAAATGAAGATCTAGCTTGTAAACAAGTTTTCTCTTTTCATAGGCACTCAGTTGTCTTCTGAGTTGCATCTTCTAGTACTTTCAGATTACAGAACCATCTAAACAAGGCAGTGAGGCTGCACACCAAAGACCTACCTCTTGCCTTCTCACTGGCCTGTTGTAGAGGTGGGAGAGTGGAGGGGTATCTTTCTCCTTCACAAAATCTGTGCAGCAGGTGCCTCTGTCATGGGAGACATGCCTCTAAATGATGGAGAAAAGTCCTGTCATCTTTCCTACAATAGTGGAGTCATTGGGACTGTCTTGCCATTTTGACTAGACATGTTTGACTCTTCCTTTTTAGAGAGGAGGGTCAAGATGCAACTGATTGATGATGGTTATTGTTTAAGCAGTGCCTTACTATAAAGCTAGTAATTGAGTAATGCGCACATCAGTTAATTCATACGTACATCACTGCAAGCATTACTGTGTCACATTTGTATTGCCAGCAGTAGTAGTGATACACAATTATACTACTACAAAACAAAACACAGGACACTTACTAGATAAAAATTCTGTTGTCTTCTCTTCGGCATTTAGTTTTAGGGTAAAATGTATTGCTTTGTCCAAGTCTACACCTTCCAGCTTCACCCTGCCACAGCCAGTCATAGGGCTGGATGGAGACCTGATGGAGATTCAAGCAGTGCTCCCTCCAGCATCCTGGGGATTTGTGTTAACAACTTGACTTCACTACTGTTTACAGGCATCCACAACCCAACTGTTGGAAGTTCTCCCTCCTCTTGGTTCTCCACATGATCTTATAATTTATTTCCCCACTTTGTTTTACTGAGTCCACTTTTTTCTTGCCCCTGCACCTTGTCTTCTCTGCACAGACTCCTTCCAAATAAGCAACCCATTTCTAACTACTTTTTTCCTATTGTTCTGATTTCTACTACATCTCTACCCAACTTTGGTGTTTCCAGCAGTGCTGTGTAGGCGATTTTTGGCCCAATTTGATGAGGTCAGCCTTGCATACCACGGCTTCCTTATAACTCTTCATTTCATATATTTCATGTATATTTTATGCCTTCTGGACAGAATTACTATACTTCAGCTTTGAGTCCCCTACTTGTCATGAACGAAGTATGCGCAGTTTCTCCTCATACACGTGAAGAACGTGCGTAACAGAGCAGTAGATTAACCAGTTCTGTACTTACACAGAAGCTTCACCCTTAGTCCTAATCGCCCTTCTGGTTCTCTTCAGAGGCCAAAACTCTTAATTTTGAAGCTTACTGTTCCTGCAACATCTATTGCTCACACTATACTTAAGTATTTGTATAACATAAATCCATATTTCTCAATGGTCAAGTCATCTCTTAGTTTCAGTGGAACTTTTTTTAAACAGTGCCCTTTTCAAATGCCTCAAAAGGATTTAGATGCCTGGTTTTACGTTGTGTAAAAAAATTAATTTTATTGTTTCTTTAAAGCACAGAGAACTTCAGTGGTGGAGATAATCTGAACATCCTATTTTGATTGCTGATTCTTTCCTTTGGTTGGTATACAATATCCCCTCCTAGTAGTTTTAGCTTTTTTTTTTCCCTTTAAGGATACAGAACTGACTGAAATACTGAAACAAAGATCCATTTGTGACATACCAAAGGTACTGAGTTTACAGATAAACTGCTACATAAGGATACCATATATATTTGCCCTGTAAGAATGTATGTTGACACCACAAAACTTCCTGCATCCAAAAGCTGTGTCAGTGGCCAGTTGAAAGTTGGACTGGTGTACAAACGTTATTTATGAGGGCTACTAAGTATAATGATGTATATAAAACCTTTGACTTGATGTACTCCTGTGCTTGTGAAATACCACTATATTTGATTCACACTTAACGTTCTTTCTCATGGTACAAACCTGAGATTGAGCATTTCGTTAGATGGTTCCATTGCCAAAGGACTGACATCCTTGCATCCATGTATTTAATATGTACTTAATTTTATCTCCAATCTACATTGCATAGTTGCTGCTATAGATGCTTAAATTAAATTCTGTCCTAAATAGAATCTGTTGTGTACAGTAGTTTCTTTGGCTAGCCAGAACTCAATCCAGGTACTTGGCGGTACAAAATCAGGACAACTGCAAAGAAAACTACAGCACCACACTTGTCTGAGGAGAAGGGAGGAGTTGGCAGCATCATTCTCTGTTGGTCAGCTGTTGCTGTGGAACTGTCAATGGATTCTCATAATGCTGATTTAAAGTCACCTTTCCCAGTATTGAGCCCTCTAACTAGGACGTTTAATTGTTGTTTCAGACACAAGCAGATCTTCAACTCCTGCCATGTTAGCCTCCGACCCAGCTACGTGTCCCATCATTGCCGGATGTGAAACGACCATTGATATCTCCAAAGGCCGGACTGGTCTTGGTCTGAGCATTGTTGGAGGAGCTGACACTTTGCTGGTTGGTTGGAAAAATATGTGTGTCACTCAAGACAAATAACAATAATAAAATTAGTGTCTGATAGAAGAGATTACTTTCTTCATTTGCTTCTGTAGCATTTATAAAAAGATACTAAAGACAACAGTTCAGGAAAAAAATAGCATAAAAAAAGAAAAAAGTCCTTTGAAAGTTTAAGTGACTTCTTAAATATTTTGGTCATTTGTCATGAAACATCTGACTGTTTTGTTTATTGCTGATGAATTGTAATAGGAATTTTAAATTGCTCTTGGTTCAAAATAGGGGTGTGTTCTCTCAACATGCCTTTTTTTTTTTTTTAATCCACAGGGAGCAATCATTATCCATGAAGTTTATGAAGAAGGAGCAGCATCTAAAGATGGGAGACTATGGGCTGGAGATCAGATACTAGAGGTGTGGTGGTTTCTTTGATCACTTGTATTGTCATTTGCTGGCTAGGCATCTTCTCTTTGTCTGCTGGAAGGTCGTGCACACTTTGTCATC
>NW_010273277.1:47956-56807 GCF_000690775.1 Eurypyga helias | reverse complement strand
CACACATGATGAAGCAATAAATGTCCTCCGACAGACTCCCCAAAAAGTTCGTCTAACTGTATACAGAGACGAGGCCCAGTACAAGGAGGAAGACATGTATGATGTGCTCACTATAGAGCTCCAGAAGAAGCCTGGCAAAGGCCTTGGGCTGAGTATTGTTGGGAAGAGGTATGAACCTGGACAGTCAATGTCTGGGACATACTGGGCATGCTCACGTTTCTGTTGGGGTCTGGTGCTCAGGTCCTGGGGGCTTGAATGCTGTACATGTCATTTTTGTGCCTAACTTTCCTAGAAGAACTAGCCCAGTGTTACTCAACTGAAAAATGAGACGATGTTTATTGTGTTCCCAATAGCAAGCCCTCAAACAATCCTGTAATGCAAAATCCATGTGTATGTTTGCAGAAATGATACGGGGGTGTTTGTGTCAGACATCGTCAAAGGAGGAATAGCAGATACAGATGGGAGATTGATGCAAGGAGACCAGATATTGACAGTGAATGGAGAAGATGTTCGAAATGCTAACCAGGAGGCTGTTGCAGCTTTGCTGAAGGTATTGGGAAAAGGGAAGATGGATAAAAGTCAAGAACTGAGATGCAGACTTTTTTTAATTGAACCCCTTTAGTTTTATTCAAAGTGAGTTCAGACTGTTACTGAGATGTCAGTGGGAATGAGCTGTGGATCCATATTTGTATTTCCTGAAGTCCTGAAGCATTCAGATTTTGATACTTTGACAAAAATGGGAGTAGTGATGATGCAGAGTGCAGTACAGTCCTAGGGCAATAGAAGACTATTACCTAGAACAACCTAAAACTTTAACTGCATTTTCTCCAACAAACTGATTACTGGTCAGCTATCTCACATTTTTAGAAAGATAAGCAGAACTGAATCTAAGTGATGGAGAATTCATCAGAGTAGTTGTGCCAAAAAGTGATTACTTTCATAGTTGGTAATGTTCATCTCTGTGTATGTCTAGTGTCACCTGACATCGATTAAATACTATAATGTATTTTCCAGTGACCAAGCAATATGGTAAAGAAATTGCTTTCTCACCAAGATAATTAAAGTAAACTTCTGTCTGCAACTCTTGGAACCAGAATTTATGTTATCAGTAAATTTTGTACTTCTGACGTCCTGCCCCTATTTCCAAATCAGAATGAAGTTAAATACACAACATTTCCTGTGGTCGGGCAGGTAGTCCAGCTGGCCAGCCAGATTGTCTGTTTTCCATCAGGGTTTTTTTCTGCTGAATGGTAAGGATTTCATCGAGTCAGCGTTTTCCAGTGGAAAACCATTCCACTGGAAAAAATGTAACAGCCACTTCTTGTAGCTGACTCTTGGATAAATAGACACACGATCATACTTCTTTGCACTCACATTCAAAGGTATATTTTTCCAGGCCTTGAATGGTTCTTGGAATTGGGTTTTTTTTGGGGGGAGGAGCATACGGGGCGGGGGGAGTCAGAGGTTTGATAGGTAAGGTAGGAACACTTTATTTGTATTTTCAGCATGTGCCCATGAGTGAGAATGCCAGAACTGGGTTTGTGTCCTGACAGTGGACTTGTTAATATATTCTTCTGGGGTAATAGTACTTTTCCATTCTTACCTGATACCTTATTTTATCTAAGAACAGTGTGTTTCTTTTTCATATGCTGCAGTTCTACATCTCCTCTAAATTAAATGCCATTTTATGTGGAAAGTTCTGGTTTTGGTTTGGGTTTTTTTTTTTTTTTCACTTAGGTGAGCATTTTGGAGTATCTGACTGAAGATTCTTAGCTGCCACTTATGATTTGTATATTCATGTTTTAGATACTTCATTCCACTCAGTAGTACTTGTAATTAATTGTCCTAGCTCTGAGAAATTAAGCTTTTAAAGTACCTCAGATATGTTATTGTTAATGGTACTGTTTTGTTGACGCAATATAAGTGGAGTAAAGCAGGATCACTCACATGTAGGGAGTCTTCTTTTTTTAATTCAGGTGTCAGTTCTGTTGTCATTCATGAGAGTAAGTTCTAGGACTGAATTGCCTTGAACTGCCTGACATGTATTTTGCTAGAAAATTATTTATAATCTTTGGAAAATCCCAATGTATTTTGTGTGGCAGGAAACCACTAGAATGTGTCACCAGTCTGAAATGTGTCGTCACCTGTTCTAGCAGTGTTTTTTTTTTGAGGGTCCCTAAAACGTGTGAAAAGCTGATCTTTTTCCCCCTCATTTGACTTAGAGATTTATCAAACAGGAGATTTCAGGAAGAGAGAGAAAGCTGTAATAAAACTCAATGTGAATTCATTTATTCACAAGTTCAGTTGGAAAGTATTACCTCCCCCATTCACACATTATAACTTTTAAATAATTTCTGGGTTTGCATTTTATGTGAGGATGTGGTAATTTTAGGTACATAGATTACTTTAATTTTCCGTTTTGGGCAAGAATTGTCCATGTGGTTTAATACGAGTCTGTTCATACAAGCAGGAAGGAATGGTTTTGCCTGAACTTTGATCAAGTCTCTTCCAGGACATAGACAAGTCAATGTTTTTTAATAAATAAATAAATAGATAAATAGAAATTAGTAATTAATTTCTTTTATTGGCACCCCTAAGGGAATAGCAGCAGGTTATGAGGTATGGAAACCCTATTTGAGTGGCTATGTCCTGTTGTTAGTTTTGATGTATTGGTCTATTTTGTACTGTGAATTTTCTGACAACTGTGTGAACCTCTCTTAGGGTGATAAAGCTAAAGCATGATAAAGACCAACTTAAGTAATACTAATTTATTTGAATACAGGAGTTGATACTAACAACTACCCAGTGGAAGAAAGAAGGAATAGCAAAATAGCAACAAAACTTAGAAATTTCTGTATTTAACTACATTGCAGATAGGTGGTCTTCTTTTGGCACTACGTGTTTTATTTTGGAAGACCAGTTTTCTATTTTTGATAATAACGTAGCTCTTTCCAAAATCAGCCAAATGTCTTCGTTTCTAAATACATGACTGAAAGGTAAATTATCTTCTGAGATAGACGTTTTATGCAGATGTGTAAACAGTTAATAGTGTAATTGAAAGCTTAAAGAGTAGTGGAAGGATTTTCCAATGTGCAAACAGTCCATATCACCCAGCTTCCTGTTTGGAGTCAGGTGCAGAATGGTCACTTAAACTACAGATAGATGTTTGGAAAACAAACATCATGCTCAAAATTTCTTCACTTAATGTTAGTACAGATCCAGAGTAACAGATAGTTTCAGCAGCAGGAGAGAGATGACTAACTACAGTTTAAATACTATGTTCTCAGAAATAATGATTAATCCTTTGAGGCGTTATACTGTTTTTAGTTCTTATTGTGAAAACAGTGAATTTCAGTAGGTCTTGAAAAAAGCCATCTTGAAAATATATGTTGACCAGTTGAGAAGCCCTGTTAAGTGAAAGGTAACAGACTTAGTCTTCTTGTGGAATTCTCACATCTTTATTGTAATACTGGTTAATCCTAAAGTACCCTGCAGGGTATTGAATGTCACGATGTACTTAGCCTATGGGACGCTGATCCTGCCACGAGCTCTGTCTGCTCAGTCCTCGTCGCGGGGTTGTTAGCCTGTTATTTTTCCCTCTGTCCATATTTTTTCTTCTACTGCCATCTAATAAGTGACTTAAGTATTGTCGTAGGCTTTAATGTTGTAGACAGAAGAGATATGTTTTAAGTGACTGGTTCTTTAGTGTTCATTAGGTACGGTAAGACTAGAGGTCGGAAGAATAAAAGCTGGTCCATTCCACTCCGAGAGGAGAACATCCCAGAGCAGCCAGGTGTGTAACTGTAAAACTGTTTAGTTTGGAAGAAATAATGGTTAAATAATAAAAGCAAATAATAAGAATTGATTTTATGGTGACACTGACTTTCCACATACCTGATCCAAGATTAAGAAAACTGGTTTTTATCTACTCATTTTGGTAACCATTTTGGCATATTGTATCTCTTGAAGACATGATCTAGCTGAAAATTTATTCCAGAAATGGCTTTGCTGTGTTGCCTATGGTTTTTAAGGTTTCAGCCTGGGAAGTGGAGAGTGCTTTGATTCTTATCAATACCAGAAGAAGTTGGAGTGGACTTTAGACCTCTTGGTTACTTCGGGAGTGCGTGGCATACAGCAGAGTATCATTTCAGGAAACTTGCTGGAATTCTTCTCTCCTTGCATATTCTTACTGTAATCTTGGTCATCAGAAACAGGAGACCTGCACTCTTCCGTCAGGCCTCTCTTAAGTTTGTTTATTGTATTGTTGGTCTAATGGTTGAGTGTTACAAACTTGTGTCAAGTTCTGTATTTGAATGCATCCTTCATGTGGTAGCAGCGCACACTGTGATTCTCTCCAATAGGAGCTATATTTCTGACCTCATAATTCACCACAGAAATTTCTCTGACTGTAAACTGAGTGTGCAGATCAACAAGTACTGAAGATACAGTTTTGAGATAAATCATAATTAAACAATTTCAAGTGAGCAGGTTAAGGGAGGATAAGACTGAAATGTTAGGCTCTCTTCAAAAGAGGTAATGCCAAACGATGAAAGCTCTGGGCAGTCTTAATCTAAGTAAGAAGAAGCTCACAGAGTTGAGTGTTTTGGAGAGTCTGTAACAGTGAGCAAACTAGTCTCACGGGGAGCCGTGCCATTCCTTTACATTGCACTGCAGGTGTAGTGAAAGTCGTTCTGTAAATTGTGCAAATGAAGCTGTGTGGAGAGCCTGATCTTAGTTTTAGCTGATGCAGTAGGTGAACGTTAAAGTACACGTGAGGATATATAAAGATGTCTATTGTATTTTTGTCCCTACCTTGATAATCATGGCTGACTTGCACCGGAAGATCTCTAGGAGGTGATAGAAAGTGCAGATACAAGGGCACAGCCTGGCCCTCAGAAGCAGCACTTCGAGTGCTGCATCAGGTAGTAGGCATGCAACCTCTGTTGGTCTGATGCTATTTCAAACAAGGGGTCCTGTTGAGTGACCAAGAAATATGTGGAGGTTCACTGTGTCAGCTTTAACGGGGCACAGAAAAAGTGAAGTACAGCAAGATCCGCTAAATACAGTTACGGTTTTATCAGTTGGGTGTCTGAAGCTGGTTTCTAATCCCAGTCTTAACACCGTTTAGGTCAGTGAAGGAAGTGGCAGTCTCTCGTCATTCAGTTTCTCCGTTTCTGGGTCCAGTGCACCTGAGGTCTTTGAAAGTGGTCTGAAGAAGAATACCAGTAAGTTTGGTTTTTTGTTGTTGTTGTTGTTCTGTGGTGGTTTTGTGGGGTTTTTTTTGTTTGTTGTTGTCGTTGTTCTTTCAGTATTTTATACATGTGAGCTGGTAGCTGAAATCTTTCACTTTCTCTAAAATGCTGTCATTACGTGCTGTGGGCCTGACAGCGATTCCTTAGTCATTAAAACTCTGGAGGGGTCACATAGTTTAGATTCTGAGAATCTAAATTTTCTCAGAAAAATTAATGAGCCTTAATTTTCTATTTAATCTAAATACATCTTCAGAACTGTCTCAGTCATAGAAATCCAGGTACTGTATAGTTAAATTAGAATAGATGTGGAATAGCTGCCTCATGCTTAAATATAGAATAGAGTTACTTCTGACCCAAGTATTGCTAGCAAATAATAGTTTTTTTCTATTCTGTTTGAGCATGCTTAAGAGTCTTCTTCCAAAAGTTATTTAAATAGAGAGAATTAATGACTTTTTCACCCATTCTAGAAGAATTTCAATCCTATTAATTTAATGGCAGCCACTTTCAAAATCAACTTAAAACATGTGTCTGAAATAATCCAGCAGAAAGTTAGAATCATCATAGCAGTTTGGATAACTAATGGAAAGGTGTCCTAAAAATGCTAGTTTAACTTTTCTGGTTTTAAATTCATTTGACAGCAGCTTCAGAAATACAGGGACTAAGAACAGTTGAAATTAAAAAGGTAAGTTACAGCATGGGGTGGTACATATCAGGAACGGGTTTTGTAGATGTTGTGCACAGAAAGGAAGAAGTCTGGCCCGCTAATCGTTTTGGGAGAGGAATTGATGTGGCAGTAGCTAAGTAATTTGCCTATGTTTTTAGATCAAGAATATGTGAGCTTCACTGCCTATGTTTTTATGTAAAATCAGTGCAATTTAGGCAATCACATTTAGTGACCTGTTTTGAAAACAAAAGAAGGAAGGATTAGTCAGAGATAATGGGATCCAGTTTTATTGTTACCAAACTGAGTTAAATCCAGACTTTGTTTTGGTGCAGTCAGGGGAACTGCACCAAAGTTGCAAGCCCATTGTTTGGTATTTCCCGTTTTACTTCACCCATACTTTTATAGGGTAGGCTTTTACATGACAGCTGCCAGGTTTTCAACTGTGAAATTCTGTTGACTTCCTTATTTACAGGAACATGAGATCTAAATCACAGACTGTTTCTGATTGTCCAAAATATTTATATTTATTTGACTTGGCCTGGATTCTAGTTCATGTGATTACATGGATTATATTTAGGCATTCTCTTTTTCCAGTAGAATCTGCAAATACCTATTTACAATAGCAATTTTTGCAGTTGGATAGTAGGCTGTTACATGGTAGTGAACAGCTAGTTTTTTCTTCAACCGCAGGACACTAGGGGGAGCATAAACATTAACTGTAGACTTTGGAAGGTTCATAGTAGGAGGTTGATACAGGCAGTATTAAGGACAAGCAATCCCTTCTGTCCAGTTTTCCTTGCCCAGACTTTCTATGCTGACATGAAGTGTCTGATATTGAATCTGCAAGTATTTAGTTTGATTAAGATAAAATGTACAAATAAGTCAGCTAATTGTCACCTACGACTGATAGGAAGAAACACAAGCTCTCTGTGCTTTCTTGAAATGGTGCAAAGTTTAAAAGATGGCTTGAGAGATAGGAATTCTGGTTTTCGTAAAATAAGAGCTTCAGTAAATTTTTGAGATGAGGCTACAATTCACTGTATGTGGTGGGTTTTTTCCAGAAAAATCTGATCTTTTTTTCATTACAATAACAGGGCCCTGCAGATTCACTAGGAGTGAGCATTGCTGGAGGTGTAGGAAGTCCTCTTGGAGATGTTCCTATATTTATTGCCATGATGCATCCGAATGGAGTTGCAGCTCAGACTCAGAAACTCAGAGTAAGTTAATTGTTCAGAAGGCTGTAAAGATCATGTGCGTAGTGCACAGTAATTACTTTAGGCAGGCAGTGGGTTAGCAGTTTAATGCTAGAGTCAGAAGACCTTCTGGCTGTGACATTTTTTGCTGTTTGGATTGATGAGACAGTAACTGGATTGGTAGCATGTTAAAAGGTAATTGCTGGAAGATTTGAACTTTGGGAAGGAAGTCGTAAAGCAGTCTTGGATTATAGAGGTAGTCAGCTTGTGAAAATTAGAGAGAGTGGTTCAGAATGGTGGACTCCATAAGTGAGCACCACTCACGAGCCTGGTGTTTGTTCCTGCAACTGTATATATGCAGTCTGTTTTATCTCTCGATTTTCTATGCTTAAGACAGAGACAGTACCTTTTAGGTTCTGAATGAAAGTGGGAGGTGTTATGTGACACAGCACTACATGCATACTATATCAAATCTCTACCAAAGGTGACTGAATGTGACTCATGCTCCTTGGGAAATGGGCAATGTTATTTCAGGATGAATTCAGACATGCAAACTCTGGTGATAATTTACTGCTTCAGCTTGTCTTATATTCAGGTGATGTGCAAAATGTATCTCTTTTTTTACATGCTCTATATTTCTAGGGTATTAGGATCAACTCTGTAAAGCATCCTTACTTTTTTACACTGAGGACGCTAAACCAGTGTAATTTCCTAATGGTGATGTTGAATTTTCTACCTGTGTATTGGGTCATTATGTAGTTCAAAGACAATTTGTCCTCAAGAGAAAATCTACTGTGAACAGCTGCTAATTTCTTTTTTCCTGCTCTATACCACTGATAAAATCTGGCTAAAAGCAAATACACAGATCTGCTATTTCTGAAAGAAAGACGCATATAAATTTATGTAAATTTATTGATAGTTAGATTTTCTACATTTTCTTCTGCAGGTTGGGGACAGGATTGTTAGCATCTGTGGAACATCTACTGAAGGCATGACTCACTCCCAAGCTGTTAGTCTCTTAAAAAATGCTTCAGGCACTATTGAGTTGCAGGTAAAAAAATCTTCAATGACATTTGGAATATTTTTTGAATACTGTTTTGCCAGCTGCTACAATAACTTATTTTCGTGTCAACATTCTCATTTTACTGGTTTACGAACTCTGTTCCTAGGTTGTAGCTGGAGGAGAAGTGAGTGTCATAACTGGTCAGCAGCAGGATCCACCTACATCCAGTCTTTCATTTACGGGACTAACTTCAACGAGCATTTTTCAGGATGATTTAGGGTCAGTAACTGTAGGATGTGCAATCTCTGTAGCCTGTTATTTTTGATGGGACTCAACCTAAAAAACAAATTCTCTCCTATAATGTTTGAATTTTTTGACTTACAAATTTGATATACATGGGACCTGTAGGCCCTCTTCTGCATTTTTCATGATACAATTTGCTATGCTGCTTTATTTTGCCACTCTGTAGAGATACGATGTGATTTGATTTCTTCTCTGTAAATACAGCCTGTTGCACTGAGCCTTGGCAGATGGGATTGTTTGATAGCCCCAAAATGTTTTTTCTTAGATTTAAATATCAAGGTCTTTCCCACAGTGGTACTTGTTTCCATAATGTCTTATCTAGCACTGGGCTATCAGGAGCATTGGACTATTCTGCTGTACAAGCTATACTGCTTGTGGTATATTGCAAGGTACAGTTGTGTAAACAAGGTTTGCCTCAGACTCTGTCATAAATCTG
>NW_010273277.1:43519-47939 GCF_000690775.1 Eurypyga helias | reverse complement strand
AATGGGCTTCTCCAGCCACACAGATCCACTTGGAAACATAGAGCATCAGAATTTCTTATATTCAAAGTATATATGGGCAGATATACCTATAAGTGGTATGTATGTACAAACATACATACAAATACAGAGTCATATATATTAGAGAAGGAGAGCAGCACTTAAACCCTGACACATAAAGTATTGGGGCTAATTTTAGACATTTTGTAGGAGGTGTAATGGGTTACAGGATTTTTAAAGTAGATATTTGCCACAGAGATTGGAGGTACTGGAATTGCATCTCTACTTTGCTAGTAAGCACTATTAGTGGGACATGGCAGCTGTAACTACACCCTGAGCTGTGTGGAAGAGGTGTTTGAAATAGCTACCTTTAAGTAATAAGGGCATTAGGCAGTTACAGTGTTTTTCATGAACTAAAATAACTAGTTCATTATAATAAAAGCATTTGTAGTTACAGTGGCAATGGAAACGTATTGTTCAGCCTGAAAGGAAAAATGTGTTTTGTTGAATCATAAGTTGAGACAACATTCAGTATTCTTTTTCCTTTTCTTAGACCCCCTCAGTACAAGACCATTACTCTGGATAGAGGACCAGATGGTCTAGGCTTTAGTATTGTGGGTGGTTATGGCAGTCCCCATGGAGACTTACCCATTTATGTGAAGACGGTGTTTGCAAAGGTGAGTGTAAATTTCTTCAGTCATGCAATTATTACTTAGGTCACAGCAGCTACTGTCTTAAATCATGTCCGGAGTTGGAAGCCAAACGATTGTTACAGTTTCTCACAGCTTTTCTTCCTTAGTGCAAGTGCTGGTCAAAATGTGCTTGCAACATTTGGAGGCTGTAGTCTTACAGAACTTACAGATTCAGAATTTCCAAATGCATGGGACTCTGCGAATGGCAGAGCCTTCTTTGACCTTCAAAACTGGAGTTGTGCACATCATTAGAAAAACAGCCCCCTTGCCTTATGTGTAGAGGGTATTTTCTTCAGGTAGTAGGGGCGACTGTTCCATTTATTTTGACAGAGACTCTGAAAAGAAGACCAAGGTAAAATAATTGAACTCAGGCTGGACCTTTGGAGAAGTTCAGCTACTGCCTTTGATTTGATAGTTTGGACTGCCCTAGGAAACAGCTTTGAGTCAGAGAAAACTGGAATCAAGAATCCCAAACTTTCATGGTAAATCAAAGTGCAGAGCTGGGTTTTGTTTACTGAATTTCTTACACCAGTTGCTAAAAACTTCTTCAGACTTCGAAAATTTTACTTCTGTGAAAGTAGAGTTTAAATGTTACACTGGCTGGACAAACAGGGTTAAGGCGATACAAAAATCCTGTCGATCTGATTTCTAGATGTGAAACTTAGACAGGGCAGGGCATATCACAACACTGGTAGGCTGTACTACATTGGACTGTATTTGAATAATTGAAAATAACAAAGTTTGAAGGGGTTTTCTACTCTGCGCCCATCTTACTCAGACCGTAAGGGCAGTGTGGGAGGGAGAAAAAAATGCATGAGTCTGCAGCTACATGTTTTATCGTTTCAGGGTGCAGCAGCAGAAGATGGACGCCTGAAGAGAGGGGATCAAATCATTGCTGTAAATGGGCAAAGTTTGGAAGGGGTGACCCATGAGGAAGCGGTTGCTATTCTGAAAAGGACAAAAGGGACGGTCACTTTGACTGTGTTGTCGTGAACTGGCTGCCCAAAGTGGTAGGGTCAATGAGATCATGTTATTTACATTCTGCATAGCAAAGAGAATGGAAATGTTTATATAGCCTTCTTGCTCTTCCAGCTTCACAGGACTGTTACAACACTGAAGAAAAATAACATTTAACCATATTTTTCTATACAGTGGAAGTATTTCTCTTACTGTCAAACCACTGGGACAGAGTATGTCAACTACGGAAAGACATGGGTATTTTTCCTATTAGTATTATAATTAATGCTTGTAAGCCACCAAAAAGAAACTGAATGTTTGCATTAATAACTACACAACAAAACTGGAATGTCTTACTGAGAGGCTTTGGGTATTTGAAGTATGTTGGAAGAATGATAAAGTCACCAAGTCAAGGTGGGTGGCATGGGCAGCAGTAGTCAGAAAACAGAAATAAGGTTGTTGAAGAAAGAAAGTATTATCAAAATATGGAATTTTGCTAAAAGAAGGAAAAGCATGTAATCCGGAGGCGGATGCTTAATGGACTTAAATGGTTACTTGTATTATTTCACAATGCTCAAGTAGAAGGAACTGGGTGGGTGACTTGTGTGGGGTTTTTGCTTGTATGTTTAAATTTCCTAAGTGATGGTATATTAAAAAAAACCCCTGTGACTTAGTTTGGCTTAGGTTTGAGGGTTTGGGGTGGTTTGTTTTTTTTTTTTTTTTTGGTGGGGGTGGGTGTGGTATTTGTTCTTTGGGGTTTTTTTGTTGTGTTTTTTAAGGCCTGGGGGGTCTGAGTGTTTGCTTTGAAAGGAGAAGAGCTGTACTCAAGGCTAAAAATTGGTTTGCTAGTGGAAATTACACCTGGTGAATGAGAGTGCCCAGCAACTGCAGTATTAGAAGAACTCGACTTTTCTTTCATATTTGTAGTGTTTTCTAGCCTAGGGTGTGAAAGCAACCTTCCCAGCATGAAATGTGTGTGTCCTCTTCCAGAAACATTGCAGATGTTTCTGCGAGCTGCTTGAATCAGGCCCACGAACAAACTGCTCTGGGCAGGTTTACTCAGCTGCAGACAGATGCCTGGGGATACTTGGTTAAGCCAAGGTGGAAGAGTTGATATTATGGTGCTGTTGCCATTACCAATAGCAGCAAAGGTAGAGTCCTCCTTGGACTGAGGAGGCCTAAAACCAGGAGTTGAGGGTGGGTAAAAGGCTGAAAATCCCTCCCAGTGGAGAGGAGTAAGATAGTAGTGAAGGTCTTCCTGCATCAGCCTTATGCAAAAGAGAGGAGACTTGATGGCCACAAAGACTGTTCTGGGGTAGTAGAGGCACAAATACGAGACAGTGCATAGTAAGTACAATGCAACCATGAAGCTGTGCTTTGGGCAGCAGTGTGGTCAATAAATTTATCAACATCCTCAGTTTCCTAAGTTGGGATCCTCACTAAAGCTTTGTCCAAAACCTGCTCTTGCTGAAACCCTTAGCTGGTGGCAACCTGCCTTCGCCTCTGCTCCTTCAAACTGGCTCTTAGGAATCTGGCACATACAGCACAGTTTGCCCATGTTTTACCTTTCTGCAGGAAAACTTCTTCTGAGGGGAAAAAAATACCTAGCTAATTAGCAGCAAGAGCTTTGTGTTAATTAGCAGAAAAAATTGTTGTGAGAAGGCCACCGTGTCTGTTGCCATTTAAGAGAAATCTGAACTGCAAATGCAGGCTTTGGTCAGGCCTTCGTTAGGCGAAGATACAAAAGGCTAACGTTTGTTTTAGTGGGACACAGGAACAGTGTTAGGAACATCTGTGAAGTGGCATTAACAAATTGGTAGCAATGTCTAAGTGAATTAACTAAAAAAATCCCACCCTCTTTGTCTGTAACTATTCTAGAAGTTACACTGTGGTAGGCTAAGATGAAAGAAGGCATCTGGTACCATGACTGGGTGCTTCCAGCCCAAATGATTCTGTGCTGTCATTACTGAATTGCTCTTCTGTAGTTACCTCTTGGTTGGAGTGTGAAATGCCTCACTAGAATAATAAGTCAGGTCACTTTATATAGTATCTATATTTGTACCAGAAGTAGTACACAGATACTTTGTTACTGCTGTTGTGTTTAAATGGAGGATTTAAGTGAATAAATTCCGAACTGTCATGATGAAGAAATAAAGTTGCAGGTGTGTTTCTGGTTGCTTTACAATGGCATGTTTGTACTGTTCATTCTGTTGTGAAAGGTTAATTCAAAAGAATTTTTTTTTTTTTTTAAAGGCATTGCTCTTTATGTGAACCTGAAAGCGTCTGCTAAAAATCACTTTATTTGGATTTTAAGATTCTGTCTTTGCTTGCAAACTCTTAGCAAATCCATGAGACCAGATACCAAAACTATCTAGGAATTAATAGGAAGCTGCCTGCCTTTTTTGGAGTGGGCAGTGTTAAAAAAATGGGGAAGGCTGTTGCATGACCACTGCTTGGTGTTCACCATGCCCTTGACCGTGAGGTGTAATAAACTTTGAAAGCTTAGGATGTTGGGTTTTCTTTATCCTTCGGTTTTCAACACAACTTTCATATTGCAGGGGTTAGTCCTGTAAGGGGCTAGGTACTGTGGCCCCTGCCAAGTCTTCTGGTTTTGGTTATGTTTTTTTCCATGTGACTATGCTAACTATGGGACTTGACAGGGTTGGAGCTGAGGGGCCTGGCATCTTAAAGGCTCCGGTGGGTTCAGATAGCCATTCCTTTGTTTTTTTTACTCTGCTTACCTCTCACCTATGCAATGCTAGTAACCTTAGAGT
>NW_010273277.1:32214-43509 GCF_000690775.1 Eurypyga helias | reverse complement strand
AGACTGTCACTTTTTGTAAGTGTGGATCTGGACGAAGCACAGCTGGCTCATGGGAATGCACATACTTAATTTCTTGGCAGTGAGCAGGTATCACTGGCTTGGCTGCTTTCCTATTAATTCCCCCGATTGATTTTTATTGTTGGGTTAGCTTTACGGAATCAATGGTGTTGGTAATTCTCAGTTGGTAGAGTGAGTGGAATTTAATAGCCATTGAAGATCCTCTTCCCTTCACCCTATCCAGCCTCTTTTTAAAGCAAAAGAAGCTGTATATTCTGTAGACCTAGACCTGGACTTGCCTAGGAGGGGGCGAAAAAAACCCAGAAAAAATTAACCCAGAAAAAAAACAAACTAAAAGAAGAAAAAGGTTGTTCTTAAGTGATAAAAAGATGTTTTGTTTTTCTGACAGAGTCTTGCAAGTCATGTGAAGGAACTTAGTACTTTTAATAGTGTTTTGCAAAAAAAGCCTTATCTCAAAGTGAGAGTGACATTCGGAAGAGGCTGGTAGTGGTTTCCCACAAACACCTTTTTCTTGCATTTTAAAAGCAAATTATTTGAAGCATCTGAAATACTTATGTGTAGGGAGCACTTCTGGCACCACTTGAAATTACTAAGAATAGAAAATAATTTTCACTTCCTTTACAAATGCTGTTAAAACTGTGAACAGTTGTCCTTAGCATATTCAACACCTGCAGTGTATGTAGAAGCTGGCTTTATTTCGTTTTGAACTGGAGATCATGCATCTTCCTCAGCAGCTGTGTAGGCTGTGATTTTAATGCATTTTAGTTCATAGCCACTGTTGCAGGGGTATGTGCTTGTGAATTTGGGCCACTGATATTTGGGAAAATGTTGATAGTGTCAGCTTGGACGGATCCATTTCAAACACTTGAGAACGGACAGTATACTTACTAGTGGAAGATGATGCCTAGGTAGATCGATCTTCCTAACTTTTTGCCATGTGTTTTCGTTCTGAGGTAAAACCTTCCACAATATCGTTGAACTTTCTACTCCCAGTGAAAATGGTAATGTGAAATGGGCAGGCAAAAATAGGTGTTGCTTCTCCTACTTCAGTAGAAAGAAGAGGAGAATAATTTCTGAGAAGCCTCTAATCCTGAAAGCTGCATACATCTCAGTTGAAGATAACAGAATTATCCACGCTGGATTACCAATTTTTAACTCAAGATTTTTTGTTAAGTTGCAGAAGCAAATTGTTTTTAGAAACTGAACTAAGCGGGCTTTCACTTAGTCTTTCTCATCAAACTACTTTCTGATCAGTCCATTATTTTGGTTGTTAAGATAGGTAGTTTAAATATATAACTCTTTTATTGCATAAAGGGAGGGTTTGAATCATGTAAAATAAGTCTGATCTGTGTTCTTAGGTGAGAGCGCTACACTGGGTATGTTAAGTCCTGTTAGATGTCCAGTTCACCCGTAGATAGGCAAGTGAAAGGTTTTTATCTAAGATGGTAGGCTTTGAATTTGTCAGCAGTTGTTAATGTTTTCAGGCATTTCAGCCTTTAGCAGTGTATCAGTTAAGATTGCACTTCAAATGTAGGTCCGTTAAGAGGACACTGACTGAGCAAGGTAGGCATTACAGCTAAAAGGGAGTGAATCTTCTTCATGCGTGTTTCTCTGGGATGTGGGATTATTTTTGAGACTCTCGTCAGCAGACTGTTGGTTTGTTGTGTTTCCATAGCGAGACGTTGTGCTCCTCACTGTTCCTAGCCACAGAAGAGTGCATGACTGGAAGGACTCAGACCACAGGTTAGCTGTACTGCGCACCAGACAGAGAGAAGGGAGCCTGAGTTTGTTGTTGGGCACCTCATGTAGGTTGTGTCACATTGAAGGTCTTTGCAGGCTGTAAGTTTCAGGTACCTTCTCATCACAGGGATGCCATAGCCACCGTGTCCAACACTTCAGAGCTTCACATCACCGTGGATTTTACAAAAAGCAATGGGAGCAACATCTTAGGTAGTTAATAGGAAATGAGTTATTTTCTGTTTTGGGACAATCTTTGTCTGAAACTGTTGGGAGACATACACATTTTTTTCTAGCCTGAAAAAATGTATTCATTACTCTGTGTTAAATGTGAGTATCTCTGATGGGAGTAGAAATGTCAGTGTTGCGGATGAGTTATAAATATCAGTATAATCCTAATGGTTAAAGCAGCAAATGTTCACTGTGTTTCCTGTTTGTAACAGGAACCACTGGGGACAGATGATACTAAAGATTGTCATACGGGGAGATCATTAACCTTTGTTAACTGTCACCAAGACCAGAAGATGGTTAGAAGTGATAGCGTTCATGTTTTTGTTATGCTTTTTTAGTAAGTCTGCACCAACTCTTTTTCCCAGATGTTACACATTTTACCAGTGACCAGTATACATTGAAAAGTGGCTGCAAAGTGCTAATAAGGTGTTATGATACTCTTGGAATGAAAAAAATGACTCAGTCATTGCTTTGGATGTGTCATTTTGAAATATATACAAAAACAGGTAGTGAAGGAAAATGGCGTTCTTAACGTTAGAATTCTCTTGGGGAATCCAGCAACTCCAAACCTAGTATCTGGGCTGGAGACTTCATTTTTGGTAGTTAGGGATTTAAATAGAAGTGACACATTTAATGTAGTAAATTAGTGTTGTTTCATGGTGATCTTAAACAATGGATAATACCAGCTGTATGTGCAGCTTCTTTTTGCATGCACTTGGATGGTTCACTGCTTTAATTCCCATGTCCGGGAAAGTTCCTGTAAAGAGAAGACTTAGGTTCCACTGTTTCCTTTGCAAGTCATGCTTTAATGGAAAATAAGGTCCAGCAGAGACCTTATAAGGAAAAACCTTGTTAGGGTTTTCCACCAAATATGTGTGTTAATTACTTTGCAATTAACCGCTATTTGTGGTGGTCTTCACAGTCTCCTGGTGAAGCTTTTAGAACCCCTTTCACAACACTTGAATAGCAGCAGTGATTGCCTTTGTGTTGAACTGCCTGACTACCAAAGCCTTTGCAGTAAGTATAAATCTGTACTGGCCAGGAAAGTGAATTGCTGGAGACAAGGTGGGAACCTCTTGGATTGAGATCAATTTGCTGTTATGACTAAGCACACTCTCATTTCAGTCTGTGCTTCCTCTCCCTAGGAAACTTGGCTTTTCTTCATGTCAAATGGCAGCTGACCATCATTTTTCCCTCCTGGAAAAAGACCTTTACTTTTCCCATTGCAGTCACTAGAGCGGGAAGAAAAAATATAACAGGACCTTTGTCTTTAAGTGCAGATTTATGGAATATTAGCTTTTCGTAGAAGTAAGCCATTAACAGTTTACTGTTTGCTGTCATAGGGCATCCTCTTCTTTCCACCCTAAGAAATCAGAGAGTCTTCAAAGCTTTTTTATTTTTCCAGCAGCCAAACCATTCCTGTCTGCATTTCCCTTGCTCCCATATATTTTGATTTCTTTGTGTGTTGGGATGAGCTATTATGTGTGAGGGGAGGATGTCAGAGGCTTTGTGTACGTGTGCATGTGCGTGCATGTGTGTATATATGCGTATCTGTGTGCAGTTTGGGGAATAATACTGCGTAAGCGCATTAATTATTAGCCTGCAGATACTTCCTTCCAGGCATTATTTATTTTTCATAGAAGAAATTAAAACAGGCACTGTAACCCTTTTTAATCCGTAGGTCTCAAAGGATTTTTATAAAGGGAGTAAATATTTGATGTATTTTAACGTCAGGGAAAACTGCAGCAGAGGGATTATCTGTTTCTTCTCCATTAGACTCTGATTATCGTGATTGCCCATGAACCTTTTTCTAAATGTGAGCGTACGTCTTTCCTATCAGCTTGCTATGTCTAAGAATGGAAAGCATTAAAGCTTATGCTTCCAGGGCAATGAAATGCTGTGTGAAGTTGACAAATGTTTGGGTGTGGGATACTGATGCCGTGTTGTTGGGGCTAAGAGCACCTCATGAAGTACGCTCCACAGTTCCTCTCTGCAAAAAAGCTTTTTATTTAGACCCACGTCAAAGATCTCGCGTTCATAGGGCTGTTCCTTTTACGTGTAGGAACTGTACCCAGTTTTGCTCAGCTGACGGTTTGGACTCATGTACCTGTATTATTGACACTCAGACTTGAGCTTAAACCTCTTTGACCAGGCTCGCTGTATTTCAGGAGAGAAGAGTGTTTACGCAGCCAGCTGCTGGTCTCAGCTTGGGGACTTAGCCCGGGAGCTGGGGAGTGCCGACCTTTGTGGGAGAGGCTATCCGTCTGTAGTTCCCAGCTCCACAGGCACACCTTCAAGTCGGACTAGGCATGGAAGAGGGACCTGGATTTGCCTGTGCCGCCTTGTGCGTAGCTGCAGTCCTGCGCATTAGTCGTTTCGGGGCTGGCCGCTAGATAGCACTGGAGAATCAAGGTAAGCCTCGAAGAGCGTGGGCTGCAGAGATTTAAACGAGCTCCAGCATTCCGAAACTAACAACCACCGGACTCTGCGGTTGGTGCTCAGCTCTCATCGGCAGCCTAATGGAAATTGTTCAATCAGGAGAAAGTTATTTTAACTCCTGGTGTATTTAAAATGTCTACACTGATGTATTCTCAAGCAAAAAAAAAAAAGGCAAAGCCCAAACGTAGACGCAGCATCAACAGTTACCCTACTCTAGCCCTCTTTTTATTACTTTTGATCTTTATTGAGGGCCAGAAGTTTCAACAAATTGTGCATTAAATCCCAAATGTTTCATACTGTCCATCACAAAATGAATGCTTTAAAACTGAAGTAAAAATACACCCCTAAAAATAACCATAGGGATTTTCAAAGCTTTTCAGAAACTTTTCAAAAGGTTTTCTAAACTGTGCCTTCAAAAGCATATCCTCGACAGAAGCGATTGCAGGGAGGGTAACACATCATCTACGCCTGTCACTTTCTGGAAGTGTACTCTATCCTTTGCAGAATTATTTGGCATTTTAGCTTTCCAAGAAGAGTTTAAGGTAATGAAGAAATCATTACTGACCGTCTCTGTGAGAAGCCAAGAATTGAAGTTTTTCGTCTCTGCTATGAAAATCAGTAAGAGTACAACTTCTACTTGTTTACTAATAGCCTCTCAAGAAACTCCATGGGAAAGTTTTTCTAAGGGATGAAGAGATGCCAAAAGGTGTGAGGGGAAGGGCATGGCTTACTCCCTGCTTGTGCAGTGCATAGGTTTTTCCACTCCTCTTGCAAACCAAATACTTAATGCATGTACATACTTTTGATCTGCATGTCCAGGAACACTTTTTCTGACAGTCCTGAGGAATATACACAAGTGTGCATGGTGCTGTGCAAGGTGAGAACCTTGGTGTCCTGACCTTGGTTTCAAAATGCTGTGTAGGTGATCACGAATTCTTCTGTTACGTATTAACAGGTTTTGTGTACCCAAATGCCACATCCTCCTTTGATAATGTCTCAAGAGTATTTGGCAAGAATCTAAAATTTGAAGTTTGCAGGTCTTGAACTCCTAGAGTAATGTCTCCTAAATGCTTGTCTTGAAGGACAGATTCATAATCAGCTCAGGGCATCTGGCTCTTGTGGCTTGCTTCTAAAGTACATTAAACAGTCTGATATCAAAATATGCAACTGCACTGCGGCTTATTTGCTATAGGCATGCTTCATCTTAGGTACAGGGACTTCAAGGACTGCAGTCTTGGCTGTCGTTGACAGAAGCTCTCAGGAACTCCCAGCAGACTGGGCTGATGCCTGCGTGAACCCTTTCAGCCGGTAAGCTCTTTCTTGCAGAAATGACAGCCTGTTATCAGGAGATGCATGGGCTGTCTTGGAGGCTTGCTTACACTTACAGTACATCCAGAATATCATTACCTACCAGCTTTCTATAGAAATTCACCTTTTCCCGTCAGTATGTGAGAGGTGTATGTTTAAACAAGATAAGAGATTTAACAGCACTGAAGGTTGATCATCTGTTTCTCCACAATTTAAATGGAGATTTTGCAGCCCTCCTTTTCCCTCCCACGCCAGTCCCTCATCTGCAGCTCAGAGGCCTGAACTTTCTTGGTGATAAGAGTCAATTATGCGAACATAGAGCTGAGCAAGGTTTGTCAGTGCACTTCCAGCCTGCTTCAGGCATCTTTCACCCATTGACAGCTCTTTACAGTCGGCAGGCCGGTGGAGAGGTTACCTGCAGGACTGGAAGGTGAAGGTATAGCAAGATTAGAGACTGACATTGTATACCACAAATCCTTCCAGCCCCTTTTTGGCCTTATTTATTTATAGCACATATAAAACTATACTAAGCATGTCCAGACTACTACTGTACTTCACTTCCAAATGCAGCAGATTTTACCGAGTTTGTTCTGTGATTTGTTTTGCTCCAAGTGCCAGTGGCAGGGAAGCTGTTTTTGTAAGTGCTTTGAAAACAAGTTTCAGCAACACTGATCTTTATCAGATCCTGTTGAAAAGGCTGCACATACTGAATAGTGAAACAAGCCAGTTAAATTTTAATCTGGGTTACATAAAAGATTGTTCTTGAAGTGGCACATATTGACATTGTTCTCACACCCATTAACTTGCAGCTGGAAAGTGAAAAGGCCAAGAGACATGTAAAACCTCTCTGTGTGTGTCTGTGCATGTGTATAAAAACAACTTTTGGGTAGGTTATGATAGAATCACAGCAACCTTTCTGCATCATCTTGGCTGTTGTGGTGTTTTGGGTTTTTTCAGGGTGGGGTGGAGGCATGGTGCCTTGCAGACTGAGAGTTACATAATTCAATAGCTCATTTGGGGGAAGAGTCTTTGTTTTGGGGACCTGTTGTCAATTCACTGAGGGTCTTTTTCATGTAAATTTAGAAGAGGAGTGAGGGTGTTCCCAGAAGCACACCTGTGGCCTGAGTGGGGAAGATTCCTAAGTAGAGGCAAAGGGATACAATGCATATGCTTGTGCAAAAGCTTATTACAGGTAGTATGATTTAGTTGAGCTGCCCGTGTACAATCTTAGCCAGTTATTTTTAAAAGTATGTGCTCTTGGATGCTGTTCTGTGTGAAGGACTGGCAGTTACTGCAAGGGGAGAAGCAAGTAAGGACACATGTGCCTAGATAAACCAAACTACCACTCTCGAGAGCTGTAGGATTGCACCAGTGCAGCCTAGGAAAAATGAGAAGACAATACAGTTTCTGACAGTATTTCTTACCTGTAGTGAAACTCGAAGCAAGATCTTTTCCAAGTAAGTGACCTCTGATCTTTAGTACTCATTTTAAAGTATTTACAAGGTTTGTCATCTAATAACCTTTATTTTAAAAAGACAGGGTTGGGGTTTTTGGAGGGAGGGGGAGGAGGGAGGATTAAGAACAGTTTTTTCTGTGTTGTAAAGTCACACTTTAGGATGTTGTAAGATCTAAGAAAAACTAAGTTCTATAGTGTGCCAAACGGACGTCATTTACATACCTGTGGTGCCTATTAATCTACATCAGAGACCTTTCATATTTACATCTGTGTACCTCAGATGATGAAATGACCCAAGGCATTTGGTTCCCACTTTGGTTTCAAATGCTGTTTCGTTGGCATTGGTTATGACTTCACTTAGATGCAGGTTTGCTTCTTACATCGCCATGGGGAAATCTTTCCATCTTTGCTTGATTTCACCTTTTTTTGCCATGGGAATTAACTATTAATCAAAATCCCAGGAACACTGGTGTAGCTTAGTCAAGCAGGTTGCAGTGGCCAGCTGCTGGGTGAAGTGGTAAGGCCGGGTGAGAATGATACATGCACAAGCATCAGAAGAAACAGAACAAAAAACAGCCTCAAGAGCTGGGGGGCCAAGCTCACTTTCCTTGCCCTATTTGCTGCTGAGTCTTTGGGAAGTCACACATCCTCCTTGTTAATTGTCCCCAAAGACGGCTAAGACTGTCTTTGAGGCTGTGTCTTCAATGCAGTGAAGTCTCAAAATGATGGGTAATGCAGTCTTCATCTGAGAGGATGAATCGGAGCAGAGAAAGAGGGTCAGAAATAGGGAGTTGGCCCTCCATCTTGTCACAAAAGCTGTGCCTTTTATGAAAGACTGAGCTAGGCTCAAGCCCTGGTGCAGGAAAGACAACCACACAATAAAACTGTAGGTTTTGTTGACCAGAAGCTGTTGTCAAACCCACACTTCACACATTTCAGTAGTGATGATTAAACCTGACTTCCTCTCCGCTGTGCACGTGGTCTTACACTTGCTTCCACCAAAACTGTGTGGGTAATGGTTTGCTTGTGCACACTGCCCAGCATTATTTAATTAGAAAAATGTGCTTGGTGGGAGGGAGATGGAAGCTGGAAAAGGCAGAGTCCTTGTCGACAGCCCATGTGGTTCCCAAAAGAGCAGGGTAAAGGTCTGTGAAAGACACATGGTAAAAAGTCATTTAAATGGTAAATGGTACCATTTACAAATGGTAAAACACTGCGTAAGTGGTGGTGTTCTAGGCTGCTGACAACCTGGAACGTGAGGATGAGCAAAGGTGTGTGACTGAAAACGAGGAGCCACACACTGTGCTGTCCTGTCTCAGGAGAGGTGCAGGAAGGCATGACATTGCCTTTCTGGTGCTCTGTCATCACTGTCCTAGTGCTGACTGTGCACTTTAGTAAGGCATGGCTCAGACAGGTCAAGATATTTCCTGTCTAGGTGTTTCTGCTGACAGCAGGTAGGTGGGAAAACTGCTCTGTCCCTTAAGAATCAGTGTGAACATCCGCTAGGCAATCTCCTTTCTGTTTTCATGTCTTCCACACATCTTACAGACACGCCAGAGATTCAGATTTGTGCGTTTTGACCCACAAAGCCCAGTTTAGACTAAGCAGGGACGCCACCAAAACAGGGGAAAAGGAGGTGTCTTTTGCAAAGCGTGGTTACCCTAAGGAAGTGCCGTCAGGTTATGCTGTGGCGTTCAGAGGAGAGGTGAGGCGAGCGGAAAGCAGGCAGCAGTCAGTCTGAAAGATGGCTGATGTTTCAAGCCAGCGCAGTCCTTGAGAGGAGTATATATGTATTGCATGCTTTATTGATAGGCTCCTGAGCTAGGTGATGTGGGAAAATAAACCTGAATTTCAGCTGGAAGGTTTTCCCTCTCCATCTGTATAATTACTGTTTCCCTCGCTTTTTTCCTAAGACCTATAATTATTACTTTTGCAGATAAAACATGTAACTGGAGTAAAGGCAACTATACTATGCAGCTGTCTTTGCATTTGTGATTAAATCAAGCAGGGCAGATCTGAATCAGATTTGTAAAGCATAAATTTACGTTGTAGCCAAACCAACTAAAAGTAACACACCCCTTACCATCCACTCCATGAAGGTTTCCAGCACTTGTGCTGCAAACATCCTCTGGAACCACTGTCATGGAAAAATAAGTGACAAATGATCCGAATGATTCAAGGGGTGATCAGTCCCAGCGCATGGCATCAGGGCTGCCTGGCCTGCAAGGGGCCACAGCAAGGGCCCTTTTTGCATCCAAATGTATATTTTTAAGCCAAAGCATAGTTGTGATGTGAATCCAGCTACATGATTCCACCCATTAAAGGTATAAATTCGTGGTCTTTATGAAGAAACTTGTTCAAATACCCAAATAGAATATAAAGAAAATCCAGACTAAATACTTTTATTTATCTGGGACAAACAGCATGCCAATTGCCTGGAAAGTCTTATCATACGTTAAGGACCGTCTGCTGTGCAGACGTCGTGGAATTCATAAGTTCATTTCAGTTTCGACAGAGGCTTCAGGTATCAGCCTGAGGACGTCATACAGTTAAATGGCGGCAGAGCTACCAGTTCAAGTTATTCCAATGGCTTGACTTGGCTGAGATCTACCTGCCACAACACTGTTCAGTTGTGACTTGTTTATTCCAGGAGATTTGGAGAGGAATTCCATCAGGACATTCAGGTAAACTGGAGACTGCATTTGCAGCGTGCGTGTGTCTAACACAAAGACTTTGTAGGGTGGAACTGTTGTTTCTGAAAATACCCAGCGTATTTATTTTTCAGTGTAGTTATTGTCAACTAATTGTCATGTGGCTCCTTCAGCTGACTGCTCTTGTGGCACAGCTTCAGCTTTAGTCTCCTCCAAAATGTGTCCAGTTTTGGTGGTCCACTACATGAGGTGAATTAGTATGGTCAGAAACATACATTAGGAGTAAACTCCAGATCCAGGCTGCAGTGCTAATGCAGGGAGACCCAGGTAAAAATATATGTGTTTGCAATAAAGTTTTGACAATACCAAGTGGGTGTTGTTAGCCATCAAAATTGCTTATAATTTTTTGGAAACTGTTTTAACCAACAGATTTGTTACTATATCTGTGCCTTAATAAAGAGAGGTAGTGTTCACTTGAGGTCTAACCTGTTTCAGATGAAGGACATAATGAATATGTTTGCATGTAAGAGGCTGCATGCAAATAGGGAGGAACTGGGCTGTGGCTTAGGTAAGGCTTGTGCGTTCCTGTACAGAGCAGCATCTGAGTGATGTGATTTGAGTATTATGCTTTAGTCTTGTCCTCAGCATAGATGCTTCCACGTTTTACAGCCATTAAAAAAATTAATCCTTTTTCTATGCACATGTTTTAGGAAGGAAATATTAGATGGCATTCAGGAAATGCCATTGAATTACACATTTTTACATGTAGAGTCTGTCTCTCCAAGTTACTCTTTGACCACTAGAGTATCACAAATCAATCCTCAGCTTAATGTATTAAGCCACTATGATAAATCATAAACAGCATCTCAGAGGTGGCATGCCTGGCTCTTTGCCGAAGATGAATCACCTTCTCTTTGAATTGGACAGTTACAGAGTCCATCAACAATTCTATCTTATTTAAGTACTACAGGGTCAATGAGGTTCATTTGCGAGATTATAAGGTAGAACTTCTTCTGGGAAGGTGCACTTGCCCATCTTCTGTATCCAGGAAAGCTGCAGTGGTAAAGGGAGGAGCAACTGGAAAATCAGCAAAGCCCAGATTTTAATTAGAGCTTTGTGGGTTGAAATCAATACCATTTGCTCTAGCCAGAAAGTCAGAGATGGAGAAGAAATGAGCAAGAGGCGACACGCAGTTGAACTGAGCAGCAGCGTTTTGCCCACGGTGGTTAGAAGTAGTGCAGATGTCAATGCTGCCGAAGTCTGGAACTTGGTGTGTTTCTCCAGGAGGGAATGGTGCTGTGCTGCCCTCAGGCGAGAGGACTTCCCAAGGGCTGCACTCCAGCTCGGCCCCACCACGCGCTGGGTTTCCCATCCTGCTCAGACAGTGGGCTTTGTACTCTGATGCAGGGCAGCGTTGCACGGATGGTAACTGCAGTTATATGGGAAAAGGGCCTG
>NW_010273277.1:1099-32194 GCF_000690775.1 Eurypyga helias | reverse complement strand
TCTTACCCTTCCCTTGTTTTCTGTGCTTTTCAACAGCTGTTGAACACGGCAGTGACAGTTTTTTCGAGTGTTGTTAGCTCTGTGTGTCACTTTACACTGATTACCTGTGAAGATATTACTGAGATGCTGCTGGAGCAGTTTAGGGAAGATCCAGTAAAGTGGAACAATCCTCATTAGATTGCTGACTTTGTGATCAGCAGCTTCTGATATTGTGTCTTATGCTGCTTTTGCTTAATGGAGATGTTGTCGGAAGAGGATAGATTTTCTTTCTTCTCTGTACTGTTTCTCTGTGAGTGGTCACAAAACCACAGGTTACACCTTCTCTTTTCGCTTCAGTATTTCTAAGGTCGTAAGATAGGAATCCTGAATAAGATTTTTGAGTCAGAGGTGTGAGAGGAATACATACATATAGTATAAATATACACTATACGTACTATAGTATATATACTACAAATATACACGATACTGCTACATACTGTATGTAGTTTTATAGTGCGTATTTAGTGTGCATGTAGTATAAACCTATGTATATGCAGGTACATAGTATACACATATGTATAACATATATTAGCATACGTATATATAAGCGTATTTATTATGCATATAGTGACTTCTATAAATGCATAGAATCACAGAATGGTTTGGGTTGGAAGGGACCTTAAAGACCATCTAGTTCCAACCCCCCTGCCATGGGCAGGGACACTTTCCACTAGACCAGGTTGCTCAAAGCCTCATCCAGCCTGGCCTTGAAGACATCCAGGGATGGGGCATCCACAGCTTCTCTGGGCAACCTGTTCCAGTGCCTCACCACCCTCTCTGTGCATATTATATACACACTGTTTTAATGGTATTTACCCTCATCTGATTGCTGTTGGATGTGATATTTAGAAACATGGAGCTGTATAGAGCAGATTGCAGTGTCTCGTTGAGCACAAAATGGGTGAGTTACCTCTCAGAATGAGAGCTAAAATCAAGTGTTCCTCACACACCTACTTGTTACAAATGTCCAAATAATTTCTCCTAACTCCAGGTACCTTGAAAGTGTTTATTTTCAGGAGCTATCTTAATAGTTTCCTTTTCACTCTGTCATGGTTTAACCCCAGCCAGCAGCTACGCACCACACAGGCGCTCGCCCCAGTCGGATGAGGGAGAGACTCAGAAGAGCAAAAGTGAGAAAACTCATGGGTTGAGACAGTTTAATAGGTAAAGGAAAAGCTCTGCACACAGTCAGAGCAAAACAAGGAATTAATTTACCACTTCCC
The DNA here is from genome assembly GCF_000690775.1 of Eurypyga helias. Lineage (NCBI taxonomy): Eukaryota > Metazoa > Chordata > Aves > Eurypygiformes > Eurypygidae > Eurypyga > Eurypyga helias. The sequence continues at coordinate 30,932 of NW_010273277.1, read as the reverse complement.
ATCAGCAGTTGGGTATTCTGCCATCTCCAGGAAATCAAGGCTCCCTCACATGTAATGATTACTTGGGAAGACAAACACCATCTCTCCAAATGTCTTTGCCTTTCTTCTTCCCCCAGCTTTATATGCTGAGCATGATGTCACATAGTACGGGTTATCCCTTTGGTCAGTTGGGGTCAGCTGTCCTGTCTGTGTCCCCTCCCACCTCCTTGTGCACCCTCAGCCTCCTCAGTGGTGTGGTAGTGTGAGAAGCAGAAAAGGCCTCAACTGTGTGTAAGCACTGCTCAGCAGATCTAAACTATATAAGCTATTGTAAGATGTGCAATGGAGGAAGAGGTTGCAGTTCTCCCCTCCTTAATAGTAAATTAAGAGTAAATAGGACTGGAAAGGCTGTAATATCAGAGCCAATGGGATTCCATAAAAGTGTTCGAATGAGAGAACATAAAGGTTTGTAACCCCATACTAGATCTGATACAGAGTTGACCAGGGGAGTTGTATTTTGTCTTGAAAATATCATCACAAGAGAAATGTCAAAATAACCAAGGAAACTTGAAGCACAATTCAATAATTGACCGTCATATCTGGGATCCTCAGTGACTTTGGGACAGCTGTTGACACGCTGAGGTGGACTTTGGTTTTGATATGGCTACTGTACAAATTGTATCACAGATACAGGCTACAGATTCCATTTTATCTGTTCTTGACCTTGAATCCTGTGGCCTTCTGCTTCAAGTAAACGCATAAATTTGAGTGGTGGTGGTACTTCTAATCTTTACACTTACTTTGGAATTTTTTGTTACCCCTTACCAGTGTGGCCAGACTCTCAGCGCAAGGGGCAACTCCAAGACCTCAGGCTTGGGAGGCAGCTGGTGGGAAATGAATGTCAGGACAACATCCAAAGCATGACAGCTGAGCACTTCCTTCTGTGGGCTCGCAGCCCTAGGCTTAAACTGGGATTATCCATGTAGCCTGCAGAGATGCCCCAAAACCTGACACGGGTGTTCTGGAAGACTGAAACCCCACCTTCTTGTAGGTCCTTCGGCTCTGGGATGTGCAACAGCGCCTGTTACTCTGCACACACTTGAATAGGAAACCCCAAATTCAGCAGAATAAATCCAGACCACACTGACTTGATTGCAACAGCCCGGCCGGTGTTAAGAGACTCAGTATTTCACCTGGGAAGTCTATTGTTTAGTGTCAGAAATGTCAGAATTTTAGCAAGAGGAAAAGAAAACCTCTTCAGCTGAGGCACTCCAAAGAAACAGAAGGTTGTGCCAGCCTTGTTCCCCTGTCTGCCCTGAAGGTGTAATACATAGAGCCGGGTAAGCAGCGAGCCTCAGATGAGGTGCATTTACAAATGGTGACTTGGTTACGGTTGCTGAGAACAGTAATGATCTATTTAATGCAGTGTCTGTGATGGGTTAATAATTGAAATTCACAGTTGCTGTTGCGAGGACATGGGGTCCAGCCCTTTATTCACATCCCGATCTCTGGCTGCTGACTTAATCTTAACCGGTGGGTTTGATTAACTGTGCCCTGGTATCTCTTCTGTTAAAAGGGTGGTAATTATACATTCCAGGAAAAAGAGGAAAGGCAAGTCAGTGGAACAGATTGGGATAGGCCCATGGTATTTTGTTTCAACTGAAGAACAGAAAGTATCTCTTTTAATTTGGCTCCTGAAATAAAGATGCAGTCTGTTCAGGGTGGAATTATGGATATGCCTGTTGCAGAAAAGTAAAATAACCAATGGGATTGTATAATGAATTTCCCTATTAGTCTATGCATCTGAATCTTAATTGGTGCTAAAATAATAGGTCATTTGTGTCCAACACTGTAAATACGATGATTTTTCTTCTATCCAAGAAGTTATTTCATGCAGGAGGGAATCTTGCAGACCACATACAAAAATATCTTGATCTCTGACCTTGTTTGTTGGAGGTTATATAACTTTTCCCAGGTAATTATTTTGCTACATTGATGAAAATGTATTGAGCGGTTATTTAATGCTTAGCTACTGCACTGTGCTTTTGGGCAAGAGGTCATGGAAGGATTTTCTCTGCCTCTCTCTCACTCTCATCTCTCATAAAACTCAGTACAAATTTTTGTCCTGAGTCTGTTCTCCTTTTACTCACTGAAGATCCTGGTGCTTTGGAAAATTCTAGCTTGAGCCCAAACTGAAGAAGTTGCCTTCCTCTGAATCAGGGGAAAATATACATGCTTGCAGAAGATCATTGATAAAAAGGTACAGGTGGAACCGAGCTGCTTAAACCCAACTGTTCGGTGCCATTTAAGGTGCTTTAACTGAGACATCTATACTGGGGTGGAAGAGAAAATTCTGCCCAAGAAAAGTCATTTTCTGGGTCTGTTTCATCCAAGGAGGCTTTGCTGTGCCTTCCACTTAAGAACCTGGAAGTCTTGTGAAAAGGGAACTATTGATGCTACTCGTTTTCCTTAGAGGCAGAAATTATCTTGAATGTTGTCTTCTGAATGCATCTGTCTGTTTCTAACTGCATTTCAGAGCAGCGGTGCTGGCAGAGAAAGGAAACCATGCCTCTGGTTTCACAGGCAGTCGGCACATGCACCCAGTCTGACAGTGTCGGGGTGTAGGATTTGAACCTGTGTTAAGTCATCCTAGTTAATACTACAACAGCACACGGATCACTAGCTGAAACATAGCAGCTCCCACCTGGGATCACACTGGGTGCTGGCCCCATTTTCTAATGACACCAGTTTTAGATTGTTGTCTATGTCCAGCCTGCTTTCCTTTAATAGATTTTTTTATGGTCTTATTTCCCATTAATTTCAAGGGTAATAAGATGCCTAAATAAACTCCTGAAGTTCTGGAAATTTGTCCCTAATTCAAGGAAGGACTTCAGCTTAAAGGCATTAAAAAAAAAAAACCCAAAACCAAAAACAAAATCAGGAAGTTGAGAGGGTCGAATGAGTCGGTAGGAAAAAAACTACAGCCACTCCTACCTCTAATCATTTTGAGTGTGTATTGTTCTGACAGATCTGAACTCTCTAAAACAGACAGTTCATTTGAATTTTTAATACAGTTTTAGTTGCCAGGTGAAGTAAATAATAACACTGTGTTGTGCAAAAAAACTTTTGCCTTTTTTCTGTCATTCATTTTGCTGTTCCTAAAACCTGTATTCAAGCACTGGGTTCATCCTCCTGTCTCAGTAAGAACATTGTGCAGTCCATCCTGGTTTCTGTCACTTCAGGTGCTCTTACCAAGGGATTCTGCTGTTGCTCCCAACTTTTTGACTTACCCTGAACAGAAGTGCGGATAGGATTTCTGGAAGCAAACATCTGGATATGCATCCAGTGTCACTGGTAAGAAAAGCGTGCTCCGTTCTGGGGGTGGGTGCCTGCTCCAGGCGAGGAGCAGGGCCCCGGCTCACAGTGACCCTCGGTGTTAAGATGGGATCCCTAGTAGATAAGGATCCAGCTCAGATCCCACCCAGATGCGCAACCCTGTCGCATAGAAGAGAGAGCGCTAACTGGGTGTGAGGACGAGCAGAAATAGAGCCTGCAGAAAGAGAAGGTTGTTAAGACCGTGGACTGAAAGGGGGTTGGAACAGGATCATCAGGTGTGCGAGGATCCAAGGGGGGAAACACGTACATGTGAACAGTAACGTCTAAAGAAAGAAAGCAAAAAGGTTAATCTGAGGACTGTCTGGTGTCACTAAGTCAGCAGTGTGAGAGCTGTGGATGGAGCTGGTGTCAAAGGGCAGCTCGGCAGCACTGAGGATCAGCCCTGGGGAGCTCCAGGCGCTGCCCTTCTTCCCCAGATCACTGATGCTTCCCTCATCAGCAAAGGACGTTTGAATACCTTACCAGAGTGCCAAGGAGATGCGAATTATACCTCTCTTTTGTGTGTCAACTGAGAAACAGCTGTTTTGCACTTTTTCATTGTGTTTTTCTTGCCTGTGAAGTCTTTTTGTACGCCTAAGGGGGCCCAACTGGACTCACCCAGAAGAAGGTTGTTTAAGAGGTAAACATCAAATTGAACCAGGATTTTTAAACATTTTTTTTTAAGGAACTGTTACTTATTTGCAGAATTTTGCAGGACTTGAATGCACTGAATGTCTGAAATGAGTGTCTGCTGAAAACACATTGCTTGAAGCAAGCTGGTAATACATGATGGTAGGGTGGAACTGACAGCAAACATAATGGGTCAGTAAAATATGTTAGTTGTTATCTCTGGCTATGTTAATAGGCAATAACTGCCGCTTTTACTTAAAAATTCCTCTATGGAAATAGGCTCTTCCCTCTCCCTCCTGACCCCACCCCCCTTTTCAGTTGTTTAATTCTTCAGACTTCTCCCCTTCTCTCCTTCTTGTTAATACTTTATCAATTATTAACCAAACCTTCCCCAGCTTCATGTATTTAAAACAGCTTGTGTGACTTCATCAGTCCCTCATGGTATTTTTGAAACCTGGTGGTTTACAGCTGTAAATAATAATTTTCCTTTTTGTGCTGCTTGATTTTTGTCCATCACTTAATTTGTAATGGTTGTCTAATGATATACTTTTGTTACCTGTGACAAACATACTCATATGGACTCAGGAGTTCAGACTATGGCACCCAGAAAAGTTTCATGCTTGGATTTAATAGGTAGGAAGTCATGGATTAATTCTGGTACAGCACTTCTTGGAATTCAGCGTGACATGTTCATAAGGATGTATGTTTAGCTTTTTTTCTTTCATTCTTACAGGCTGAGGAAGAAGAAAACAAGAGCTGTTGGTCTTAGGTTTAGATTCTGGAATTTAAAGAGTAACTCAGCGAGATAGCTTTTAATTTGGACTCGTGGTCCATTTGTGTCAATGCTCGGACCCAGATCTTTCGATCCAACTTGAATGGCTGGGCCATTCTGAGAAGGTGTTTCCCACTGTTGCGTGAAACCAAAACGTCGATTGACATGATACATTGCCAAATGCGGTTCCAGTGACAGCCGTGGCTCAGATCGTGTTGTGCTCGGTGGCATGCTTCCACTCTCAAAACACGACCTCTGTAACTAATAGGTGACAAGATGGGAGCACTTCCCAGAAGTTTCCTCCTCCAGTCCCTTGCTTATACACAGCTTCTCTTTCCCCAGGGGCAGGGAGGTATTTAGCATTAAAGCACTGCTGAAATTCTTAGAAGAAGTGATTTCTACTGAGTAACCATTTCAATGACACTGCTTTTCTTCAAGACTTGTGGCATTGCCCTACAGCAGGTGTTATGCAATGTTTGTTCACACTATTGTGGTAGGTTATTTGCTGTGGTGATTGATCATTTTAGTGCAGGTTGCACTCATTTTGCAAGCAATCAGTGTGGTTTGCCTTTTGTATTTGCATTATGGGACTCTCTACCTAGTTTGCTCCAAAATTCTGTTAAGAACTCCCTTTTTCTTTTCTCATCACCAACATGTATCACTTGTAGAATCAACAGTAAATTCTTCACAACCTTCAATTCAAAGTCAAACTGCAGCTCAGCTCCACCAGACATTTTTGAGTAGTGAAAAGCACGTCAAATGTTGATGTATGCCCGTTTCACGTGATAAATATATACAAATGTCTGTACACACCTGTGTATTTGCTTCCTTCTGAATTTACTAATCATGTTGTGTTTCATTCATAGAGAAACAAATGACATCTGAGAGACATGACATGGATCTTTTTCTTTCATTTAGGGTTGGGCTTTTTTTTCAGGAAAAAAAACCGTGTTCTCATTTGCCTTCAAATTTTCTGGTAACATGTATCTATTAAGAAATTGCATCATCCTTCATTGGCTCAGTCACATGTTGTAGGTCGGAGCAAGAAAAGCTTTTCCTCTTCTCCTGGTGAATTGTGCCAACAAAGTTATTGATGGGTTCTGCCAGACTGTAGGTATTACAAACTTGATGGAAGTACTTTTTCTATGCTTTACTGTCAGATGGTTTGATCACCTGTGTAGCATGGTGATACCTGCATGTGATCGAGCACATGCAATTCAAGGACAGTACTGTTCTTCCAGGAAGTGAATTTATTTCCTGCAGGTACTGCACTTGGTGGATTTTGAAAGGACGATTTGTTAAGTAAGTGCCAAAGCCAACAAAGAGTAAAAGTCATCTTTCACAAGAAACAAGCACTTTTTAAAGAATCAAGCATGTTACTGGTGGCTGTTGTACTTCAGCCTAAGGCCACCACATAAATTGTGTTTGACAATTTTATGAACACCTGTTTGTATCAGTGCAATGAAATATTAATTTCAATGTAGCTTCTGTTTAACTGAACACATTATTCTCTCCTCAAGGTCATTTTAGGGTCTTTCTTGTGTCTAGGGATACTAATAATGCTCTATTATCTTGGTTTACAACTATCTGGGGCAGACATACTATGTTATCCCTCCCATGAAAACAATGCAAATCATCCCCGTTGAGAGTCAGTTAAACTTTCAGAAAATTCAGGGGACATTGATTTGTTATCCTACATCAATTTCCTTTCATGTTGAGGTTACAGACAGAACAACATTGATTTGTTTATTTAAAATGAAGTTGCAGTGCACAATGCCTTCCTGTTGATTTGATTTTTTAATTTGTGTGGAATGTTTTCAGCTGAAACCTACGCGTTGAACTGTCCGTTTTTTAGAAATGTGCTAGAACATAAAAGTGGCAGTGATTAAGTTTGACTTGAAATACGATACCTGTGATAAAAAAAGATGGTAAAGTATATTACAGCATAGGCATAAACAAATAAATCTTCCCAAGTATAAATTACTGTAACTATATTGACTAGGCAATCTGCCCCAGCACATCCCAGGAATGCTTTTTTTTTTTCCTTTTTTTTTTAATGTATCTATACTCCTATGAGAAATGTTAGAAATGTGGAGTCATAAATATGATAGTAAATTACAAACAACAATGATTTATTGTAAATCCATAGTAGAAATCTGTCCCTGCAGATTACAGCCAGGATGGATTTGAGCTGTACCTCTTTCACCCTTTCTATTTGCTGGACGTTTCTCTTATACTCCCTAGTGCTTATTGCAGTGTCTTCGCCCCCACCCTGTCCATTCCACCCCACAAAACTAAAAACTACCACAATGAAGATACACAGATAGGCAAGGTCTGGTGTTTGTGATGTAATACATTACCTTCCTCTGTGTTCTGGGCTGTGCTGTTGAGATGATGACATTCAAGAATGGATTCAGGGTGATGTTTCTCCTTATTAGGTCATATAGGGCAGTGACCCAGTCCAGAATATGCAGAAATACTGTGGGAGAAGAATATGTCACAGGTGCTTGGAAGATCCCTTAACACACTGCATTTTTTGGCACAGTTTTGGGTCTCTGTGTGTCGGTCACAGCATTTGGGGGCCAGACACCAAGCTCAAGGCACAAGGGGAATTTGGTCCAAACTACTTTCTCTGCTGGCCTTGGCTGTATCCGGTTGATGTGTGTTGTTTGTACGTGGCCGCTGAGTGATTTGAAACCCAGCTGATGAGGGTTTATTTGTTATCTTTCTTCCTCCTTCACGCAGATGATTTGGTTAAATGTGATACCAGAATTCAGGAGTCAGATGAGAAGTGGACTTCTCAGGAGAGAGTTCAGTTTCCTCTCGGTGCTGATGCAGAACCTACTGCTTCTTTGCCCTTCCCTGCTCCTTGGCTTCTGCTTGAAGGATGCATTTGTATTTCCCCCACTAGGCATGGTCTGAGATGTCTTTTCTGGCATTTCTTGTTCCTTGGGAAGATGTCCAAGTATGACACACTGCAGTGTCTTCCTGATCCTGCAGCTGGCCTGAAAAACTGGTAGCAGAAGACAGTGCACGCGCTTAACTTTGGATTTTACTGATAACAACCAGGTGGTGTTAATTCTGGCAAGATGCAGATTTTTGTCTTTCCTACTGTGAGAATCATTCTTTATGGAAATTGGGGAAAAATCGAACCTCTTGACTTCAGCTGGAATTGTATTTAAGCAAAAGTATTTTGAACTGGTTTTCTCCTCAGTTTCCAAGTCATGACATGACTCATGATTACTGCATAAAGTTGCGTTAAGAATTACCAGACTCTCTATGATACAAATCATGGCATGGCTGATCACTTCCTGTGGCATTCCAAATAAATATTCTTCTCCAGTATTGCATGTAGTGATGACACTGTTATCAGTGATGGTGCTCTGCAATTTATCACTACCCCCTGGTGACAGTGAACAGATGCTGGCTGCAGAACTCCTGCAAGCATCTCCAGTGTTTAGGAGATGTTGGCAGAAGCTAACTTTCCATAAGAAACGGAAAGGACCTTGTGTTTGGCCTATATCTGATGGTGTTACTCTCCAAGACTGAAAATTTCTGACTGGATGCTACTTAATTGTGTTCATGTTATATGTTCATGCATAATAAGTTTGGTGGGATAAAGTGCATTTAAAAGTAGAAAGAAAAAAATTCTTAAACAACTTTATTCTGGGGAAAAAAAACAGTTCTGGGTTCTCACTGTTACTGAAAATGCAGTATAAAATGAATCTTTCTTCAGTGTGAGGAGAGAGCCAAACTTTTGCATAAAGTTAACCAATGGTGACCATGGGGCTCATTTTTTATTACGACTTGTAAAAAACTGTATCTACACATAGTCACAGTTGACCAGAGGTGACTGGCTTCTGTGTCCTAACTGTTCAGTGTGTATTTGGTTCGAGAAGGATGACAGATATCTGCGAGATGGTGGAGGTGGGTTATGAAATAGCAGGTATGGAACATCCTACCAACACTACCTAATATGGAGAGGTATTTCTGTATTTTCTATTTTGGTTCTTATTTTCCTGCCAGCTAACTATTGCTTCCTTAGTGTTTTTATCTGGGCAAATCCAGACTGGAGTTTCCATGGTATTGTCATGTAAGCACCTAATCCAGTACATCTTGTATGTGTGAGTAATGCTCATCTGTATTAATGGTCCTGCTGGCAGCACTGACATTACTCATGTGAACAGGTCTTGAAAGAGCAGATCCAGCCTTATTCTGGTAAAACTGGAGATGTAGATAGAAACTCACTGCGAGACCAGATTTGCCACCTCATGTCAACTGTGCTGTGGTGGGAGGAGGGAGAAGGAGTGTGATTGACCTGTTCACTATCTGGCAGTTCTCAAAACTGGTTATGACCATCACAAATTTAAATATTCTTTTGCCTTAGACCATCTGGAAGGGCCTTAATAAACCTCACCAGATGCAAGTGACGAGAGCATTACTGTCATAAGAGCAGTAATGTGATACTGAATCATCTCCAGAGGAACTCTCCCTTTTGGCTGTACCAAAATCTAATCCAAGGCCTGGCAGTATTTGACCCTTCTTTTCTAGCTGGTCTAGATGTGATATGCTAATCCAAAGCAGATGCATAGTTTCGCCCTCTTCAAAAGAGAGGGCTGGAGACCTAGCTTGTCCAGATTGCTACTTCTATTTCTGAAGATTTGTTGTTTGCTGGTAGGTGGGATCGCTGATTGGTGAAAGGTATGCGTGAAAACAGCCCTTGATGTAGATAGGACCTTCTTGACTCATTGTTGGCAGTGGAGATGCACCACCCAGCCAGTGGCTTTCGGTGAGACACTCCCCCAGAGTCTCCCAGAAGAGTGGGCACACAGCTTCCACACTTATCACCAGGACATCAGCCTCTCTGCAGGCATCTGGCTTTCTCTATCCCAGCCTCCTGAGACAATGACACAGTCCCTTGGGCATCTGTTTTAAAGCACAAAAGCCTTTGTGTAGGAGCTTACTAAAGAATGCAGAAATCTTTCAGCCAAGAGCTGAGATCACCATGTGTATTCAAAATAACAACAGAAAATGGCCATCTCTAGGGACAATGGTGACTTAAAAATACTCTTGGGCAGCATAGTGTGGGATTTGGCTGGAATAAGCTTTTGGCTGCAAATGTGCTGCAGCCTCTAAATGTCTTAATGCTGGGGCACTATTCTATTAATATTGATTTGAGGCAGCTCCTAATTGGTAACACACAGAGGAATAAAGTAGTCAGGCTACAAAAGCTTGCCTCACTTTGAGAGAGTATCTGCCAGAAATTTTACTGTGCTCTAAACTTGTCAGTGAAAACAAAATCTGTTAACCCCTTCTATTCTTGGAGATTTATGAAATTACCTGTTTCATTTGGACAGTTCCTGCTTATACCTACTAACACTTCTCTGTTCTCCTTTCTTTAAGTTAGGAACAACCATTGCCATTCCTGGGGATTTGTGAGAACCACAGAAAACTTCGGTGCATGGGTGCATAAACATACTTTAAAAAAAAAAACCAACAAAACAAAAAAAACCCCAGACCTCATGACATCAAGTACCACAGTCAACATATAAGGCAAAAAAGGGCAGTAGGTAGAAAAACAAATACACTTTTCCTTCAGTTGGAGTGGTCATACCGGTTCCCATTATTCACAGGATAGCCTCCTTCAAATGTGCAAGTGAAATAAGAAAACAAATTTCCATGTTATTAAGATATTTTTCCTCTCTTTTCTCTTTCGGAAGTTTTTGCTTAGAAGGCAAAAAGATTGTTTGTAGCTATAGAAATGTTCCTGTAAGGAGCAAAAAGATCTGTTTCTTACTACCTGTAACTAAATGGATGTTAGTATACAGACAATGGACTTAACGCTTAAGACGTTGGGTCAGCATTCAGAAACACCTGATCCTGAGTTCCTCACGCTCTTAGACTTCCTGTGTATTCTTGGATACACAACTGTTGAATTTCATACCACCTTTAGTTTTATCGTTAATCTGAAAGATGAAGAAGAATGGTGAAATCGAAAGAAGATACTTCTACACTTCAGCACTGTGAAGATAGCGCTGTCAGTATTTACGTGTTTGTCTTGGTGCCTCCTGCATTCCTCTGCTCCTGAGCTCTGCTTTTGGTGACATGACGGCCTTGGCCTTGCAAACAAAGGTAGGTTCCGTTGCAGTAAGGGCATATCAAATCACTGAGGGTATTGAGAATATCCTTGCAAAAAAACCCCTTTGTGGATCAGATACTGCTCTCAGAGATTCTTTGAAATAATCCTTTAAATATCTTGCCATTGTGGAAGTGGGCATAGTCATGGTCTGTCTCAGTCTTCTCCAAAATGGGTTGAAGAGACTTGGGCTGCACTTCCCTAAATCAGTAGTTCTCATAATACCTTCAGTTGGCAAGGTGCAACCCTGTACGTCCTTGTTAGGTGGAAAAGGGCTCTGTTTGCATAGTTTCATCTCCTCTCTGTGCGATTCATGTATACAGCTTGCAAGGGCTCACTGAGTGTATTGTATGAGGGAGAAATCTGTGGTTTTCATTGCTGTTTTCAAGAAGGCAGGATGTCACTAATGGTAAACACTGTAAAGGGGAGTTTATATCCATGTAGAGTGCAGCAACGCAGACTCTCCCACTCCTAAGGCTCTGCACAGAATACAGGAAAGGAGCACCTAACGGCTTTTTGGTGTTTGCCAGGAGATGCTAATGCCAGCAAGAGACTTCAGTAGACAGTTACTTCCATAACACAACTTGCCAGACCCTTTTGATTCAACATCTGCTGACATAAGCATGAGAAAATCAAAGATTTTAAAGGGGAGGAAAGAAATGGGCAAATAAACCCACGGATTTTTATATTAAAAGCAGATGCTGGGAATAATCTGCAAATCAAAGGGGGCAATTTTTCTCAGCAAAAAATAATTCATTGTAAGGCAGCATTCTCTGTTATATGTTCACACAACTTTGGACAAGGAATTTTTTTTTTTATTATTATTCCTTTAGACTATACAGACCAAGTAAGGACAATGAAAGACTGAGTGTTTGTGTCATCTTCTTAATTTAGAGTGTGTGGTGTAGGGTGATGTTTATGTGTGCAATATACACATGAGACCTGTGAGGCTGCCTGCGTGTTAGGGCAGATGCAAGTTTTGAGTGGAAAACTCATTTCTTTTTTCAGTCCAGTGATTTCTGAAAATGGTCACAATAACAAACCTTTGGGTGACTTGGTAATTTCATATAAAACCTTTACTAAATCAGCAAAAGTTGGTAAGAGATACTGCAGGAAAGTTTACCAGCTCTCATCAGCATAAATGATGAAAAAAGGAAGCATTTTTTGGAATAGGTTGCTCTCAGGAACAAAGACTGCTGAGATATGGGAAAGAAGAGGATATATGGATTAGACTGACAAATAATAGTGTCTTAAGAACAGTGGTACATGGTCTTGGTGAAGAAATGCAATCAAGGTAAATGGTTTGAATTTCTCACGTGAGTTTGTTTCAGTTTTTTCTTTTCATTTCATCTTTGTGTTTGAAGTCCAGTTTGGACTTCTTCTTCAGATTTACTACAGAAGGCTGACAGATATTTCACAAAATGAGCTGGTGTTACCGAAACTGAAAACTTCACTTCTAGACGTTCAGAAAAAATACTGCCATGGGAAGAATAGTGCTTAATACTGTGCTTTCATGGCAGGCTTTGCTAATTCTGCATCAGGTGATTTGTCACTGGAGCCGAGGCTTCAGGGGAACTGAACCAAAATGAACAACAGAGAGCAAAACGTAGGAGGGATGTTTAAGTAATACAAATGAACGGAAAAACAGGTAGTTTTTTAAAATTTTCTTTCAATGAAGTTAGTTATTCCATTAAAACTGATTTGCTACTTAAGGGGAATCAAGTCAGGTTCTAATTGGTTTGCTAGTAGTCCATTTAATCTCTGACACTGCCTATGAAAGAAACACAAAACAGTTTTATATGCTAGGGACTGTCAGCAATTCAATCAACTCTATTTCCTGTTCTCTCATACAAAGAAAAATAGCAGTTCATCTGACATATAAAGTAAAGATATGTTTTAATCTTTGAGTAGTTGTATACTCTTACTTAGAATAGATGGGTTTCTTAGTCTTGAAAAAAATATTTAAAGCCCCAGCTCTGACTTTCCTATTCAACTGAGCACTGAAGCAAATGCTTTAAACCAACAGTGGTCTTTTGAATTTATATGACTTTAGGACAGCTACATTTTAGTCTCTGCTGAATAGGACTGTCTTTTAATTAGATCAGTGCTTTGGATGGTTTGGATAGTTTTTTTCCGTCATAATGAGCACACATGAGGCTCTAAGGGACAAAAGGTCACTCATGTCTTTTGATCATGGAATGTGGCAAGTGATGCTCCAGGGAAAACACATCCGTGGGACAGGTCAAGATGCAAGTGGATGAAGTGGTTGAAATGCACTACATTGGCCCCCAAGTGAAAGAACAGGGATGGCATCTTAGTGGGGCGAGGGCCACACAATATGGCAAGCAGAAAAACTGCCTGTTGAAAGGCAATCTGATAGCCCCTGGCCAGCTGCATGGACTGGCCGGGAGCAGGTGGGTGTGTTTTCTCCACGCTACGTGTTCTGCCACCAGAGCAACAGCATGACCCCACACGAGGGGTTTTTCCTATTTCTCTGAAACTGCTGTGCGTACCATTGGGGCCTCCAGCCCATTCATTTTCACAGGTCCGTTTGGCACCATACCCTGCTCTGAGCTGAGAGACCACAATGCTAGAAATTTTTCCATTTATTTTTGTTGTCGTTTCTGTCACTCCATAATTTTTTTAACATGTCTGATAGATAAAGTATGTTTTTAATGTAGCCTGACCTGAATTCTAAAAATATTTGGAAAGGATTACAAGACACTAAACAGTCTCAACAGTCTCCATTACTTAGAACATGCTAAAAATTGTCTTGAAATTTATGAGGTCTTAAATTTTCTAGATTTTATTTTTTGCTAGTGCTTTTCTGTATTACGGCTTAGAAACAGAAAGTCAATGACTGCAATAGTAGAAAGATCTGTTGCCTCACTCTTTTAAAATAGCAATTGACCATGAAACATTAGAACAGCAATATAACAGAGATGAGAGAAAAGAAGAATGAGCAACTTTCAGGTTTTTATTATGTAATTTCAGAAAAGTTCACATATACCTACTTACTTGATATGATTGAATTTTATGTGCAGTTTTTGCACATTAATTGCACAAAATATACTGTTGTGTGCATTTTTCATCTCAAACTCTGATAAGAGAAGCAGCTTCTTACACTTTTGACAAATTAAATAGCTTTTGTGGGAATATGAAAATCTGTGAAAGCCTGAAGTGTCTTAATTAGGGTCGGTCTTTTTTTTTTTTTTTTCTTCTGGATGGGAGAACCTTGTTAGCATGAGTTCAGAACTTTTTATGTTTCCTAAGTCAGAGACAAAATTTTAAACAAAAAAACCCATCTTGTCCAAAAATATTCTCACTATCATAAGTTTTCTAGCTTCCTCTAGTTTTGTTTTTTGAGCCAGGTTGATTCACATATCTTTTTCTGTTTAAATCAAGTTTTCTGTAAATTAATGTCAAGTGTAACTGAAACCTAGATATTCTTAATAGTTTTATAATGGTATCTGTGCCAGAGTAAGGCACAAATGCCAGGGTAAACCTTCTAGAAGTGTAGAAACAAGTACAATGTAAAAATAAACTCAAATTGAAATAGTTTGCTTTCAGTAAAATGACAAAATTTAATTTCAGTGTGACTTTACTGGCCAAAATTATAACAGATAACCCAACTAGTTTTTTTAAAAAATATCAGTGTCAGGCACTCACTGCAAATTCTCTGGTGATCAGTCAGGTGGCAAGGCACGTAAGGAAAATTTGGCTTAAAGTCTCTTCACCATAAGGTGGATTTATTTCAAACTAGGCAAAAGGACATAATTGATAATCAAACTGTTAAAAAAGACAAGAACAACAAAAAAAGAACCCAACAAACAAACAAAAACCCCACCAATAACAACAAAACAAAGGATATTTGATTTCCCAGAGATGTTTACACCAGATTAACCCTTTTGACTGCATGGCAAACTACTGCAGGACTACAGCTCAGCTTTCTTTTCCTCATTATTGCATGCCAAAATCCAAACTAATTCTTGACTGTGCACAGATTTCATCGCCCTGGCTTCCTGCAGCTGTTGATGCTGACTGTAAGGCACTGAGGCTGCTGGCTGCACTAATTTGTTTGTCACTGGCCACTGTGAGCAGTGGCTGCTGAGGTTCCCATCTCACTCAGAGCACCCCAATGATAAGAGAGCTACCAAATAACCTCCTGTGTACTTTGGACAGAAATCAGTCTGGAAGTCTTTCTCAGTGCATCAGTTCTGTTTGTCTTGTCACTACAGCAACAGGAAATTGTAATTTTATGGTTCAATTATGTATTGTGTCTTTTCCCGCTGATGAGCTTGTGTCCTACTGATGACCTTGAGCTTGTAAATTTTTGGTTGCAGACTGGCATAATGGAACACATTGACCTGTTTCATTGAAAATAATTGAATATTTTTCTGATATTAAAAAAAAACCCCAAACCAAACCAAAACAAAAAGCTTGGTTTAAAAAAAAAAAGCACTGTATGGGAGTGAAAGCAGACTGGAGAAATGTGCTTGGATATAGATCTCAGGTCTGTCATCTCTATCTTAGACACAACATTCTGAGAGACATCTCTTCCCAGAAATTAGAAGATTATCAGGCTTTAAAATATTTTTAAGTAGAAATAGCTAGTCCTCAAATTATCCCTTTTCTGAAAGAGTTAACACATAAGGTTTTCAGAAATTATATTATACTGTTAAGACATTACTCACTGGCTAGTGTCCTGTGTGTCAGGTGGGGGAGTTGTGTTGGGTATTACCCTTGCTGATTTATATAATCTCTATTATTACAGACCCATAAAAAATAAGAATCCTGCTAAGCTAGAGGTCCTGACCTATATGAAAGCTCAGATAATAGAAAACCAAAAAAACCTGGAACTACTGTCCTGAGCACATTTGTTTACACACAAATTCAAATATGCTGCAGAAATACCTTGAAAGAAGAATGGTCATGGAAGTGCTGGGCTGCAGACTGCAGAGTCAAAGCAAACTTGAAATTTTGCACATGCACTAAACTGAATTAACAACTTCAAACCTTTCTGCAGGATGCAGTTAAAAACTCTGTATGTGAAATAAGCACTTCAAATCAATACAAATTTCATGCTGCAAGGATGAAAAGTACTGTGGGGGCATCTTATTTCTTCTGGCCTTCCGCAACAATGCTCTGCTCTGTGGGTGAAGAGCTGCTAGAGAAAAGAGCGTGTGCTCCAGCTGGAAGTGAGTGGGCTGCATAAAGAGCAAAACTGTTTTACTACTGGTATTTCAGTTGCCTTATTGTATGAAGTACAATGCTGCTTTGCACAGGGAGACATGGTGACAAGTTCAGAAACAGCCATCGCTTAGGTCTGCACCAGGTTCTCTTCTTATTTGTGCACGCTGATTTCTATAATAGACAACACTATTCTCTTATTTTCTTCCTTTGTATAGGCATGCAAATTGTATGGTGATGGAGATGATATAGCCAGAATATTTAACATCAGGTTTTAGTGTATCAGCACAGCAGCACTGAAAAATATCTGCCATTCATATGGAAACCATACAAATAAGCAAACCATGATCAGTAGCCTCTAGCTGTGGAAGGTTTGGCCGGTACACTAGAAGCAATTTCACTGCGCTTAAGTGCCGAGTCCATGTCACACATGAGCCAATTTACTCTATTGTTTAATTCCTGTAACAGAGCCAATCCACCAAAGGCATACTCTTGGCCTTGCAAATCAAAAAGAAGCAATTCAAGTGACCACTATCTGCTGCTGGAGCAGGGCTGCTGTGGGAAGACCTAATCTCAGTGTTTTAAGTTCATAGATCTGTAATTCGCGTTTTGTTAAAAGGCTAACTACAGTGTTAGTGCCAATGTGTTACGGTTAAATCGGGAGCTATTGTTAGCTCTGTATTTCACAATCCACTGTATCAGCTATTCCGCGTACAGATAACTAGAGTAAGACTCAACATGGTGTTCAATCTTGAGAATTTATGGTCATTTTTTTACATGTTTTTGTGAAACTGTGTAGCACAGTCCTTTCAAGGTCATTTTAGCTTCTTGAACTACTTAAAAGACAAAGCTAGGGTTTTGAGGTAGTTCACAAAGATCTGCCGAGTGGGCTGTAGAGTACAGCTGTCCTTTTCCAGCAAACCCCTTGACACAGGAGAGCAGCACAGCCGAGCTTCCCTTTGGGTTCGGAACATTGACACGCTGTACGCACCATACCATAACATCTCCGTGGGAGCATCTTCTCAGCCTGCAGAGGAATAGAGGACAAAAAGCAGCTCCACAGTTTGGAGTGGGTTAATGCCATACAGACTAGATATTTGGGTACTCTGCAAGGGAACAACATAGGAACGAAGTGGTGAAACAGGTTGAACTCACAGTGGCTGCTGCCCCTCAGGCTGAAAGTATTTCTCCAGGGAAAGTTTGCCAGGATTTAGTTCCCACTAGTGAATATGGGCAATCTGTATGAAAAGGGGTGAAAACCTTCCTATTCATGAGACTCATCTCCATGCCAAATGAAGGCAGAGTTATTAGTATGTGGTTAGCACCTCTTCTCTTTTTACAAATGCTAATGTTGATTTATTGGGAGAAGCAGAATGGCAGAAGAGCATCTTTTCCCTCATTTTTCCTGTAGATTTCCCCTGAGTAAACCCTGGTATTTATTAAATGCACAATGTATTTTCCAGACTGATTAGACTGTGTGGTGAAGTAAGAGCTTTTCAATTTTTTCAAATGCTATTTCTTTATAACCTTTATCTCCCTTTGTGAGGGTATCACGGACTTCTTTTAAATCATAATAGAAATAAAGTTGGAAAATAATGATCCTTCACAACCATGTGGTGTAACATTTGAATGAAGAGGCATTCAGGGAGAGTTGGAACTGGTATTCGGTACAGGCTGCTGAAGGAGTAGGAAATTTCAACAGTCCCAAGGGCATGGTTTAAAGCCCCCCTAAAACAGTAAAAAAATAATGTAATGAAAATTTTTCTGCCACTCTCAGCTGGACTCAGAAGCTAGACTCAGGATGAAAGGATGGATCGCCTTGTTACAGCTCTAACTGGATTCTCTGTGTCCTGTTTTCTGTATGATGAACTACAGAACTGGGGCTTGCAAAGTGCACTCAGCTTTTTGGCATAATGAAATAGAAATTTTAAGTCTTCTCTCTTAGTGTTTCAAATTTCCATGTTATTTCTTTGGGCTGGCAGTCAATGTAGTGACAGCATTTATACATTGTGTAGCTTGTTCTGTGAAGTACTAAGTTGTGCACTCCCTCTCTCTAATATCTCGCAATCCCCAAACAAGGCACAAACTGTTCCGTAACACCTATTAAATGTTGGTCTTTGGCAAAGAAGAGAAATACACTGCACCTCTCTTCAGGACTAAAATACTGAGTCAAAGCGAATAATTAATTCCCCACGGAGTACAGGGTAAGAAAAACACCTGTACATCTCACATACCCAAACCAGCTTGGTCGAAACCTCCCTTCTTCTGTGACTTGAGCAGGACTGTTACCAGGAGGACAGCAGCAACAGACTGTGGTGAAATAGAACCAACAATCTTTTCCCTTCCCAGCCTTCCTTCTACATCTAAGTCATGACAAAAGAGAGCAAACACAGGGATCTTCTTTGTATCAGTTGCTGTTAAACAAGCTTATTTTCCCAACAGTGGCTAGGTTGCCTGCTTGGCCTGCCAGGATGCTGCAGAGATTGCTAATGGTAGCTGTTTCCCTACTGATGGAACCTATCAGATGAGGAAGATCTTCAATAAAGATGGGAAAATCATTTTAAGCTACTAGTTATGCTGTGTTATTACTAAAGACCTGTGTGATTAGGGGACCTGCAGGTGACAGCGCTCATTACTGGCGGGGGGTTAAGGAGGACTGAAGAATCCTAAATCCAGCCCAGACTGAAAATGTGGGTTCTCATCTAAGATGTTTTTGTCACCAGCACTTTCTGCTTGTCCTTGTCCTCTTTGGCTGCTAGTGCTTTCCACAGACAGCAACTTGTTCAGATGCTTGCCCTCACCCAGCTCTCTTGCTCCCCTGAACTTCATTAAAGGTGCTATTTCTTCCTCTTCTTTGATCCCTGGATGTTAATAGGCGACACAGTAACAACATAGATAATTTTAAACAGTGATTTAATGCAGAGGAATTTATTAGAGGCTCCACTTTCAGCCATCAAATTTGGCCTAGGTATTTACTGAATTTTCAAGCACTCTGTCCTCTAACTTAGAAAGTAGTGATGTTCCTCCTATTCTAAGCGTTACCAAAGACTCACGCATTTTGCTAACATATGAGAAGGTGCCCATCACATGCGAGGATTTTTGGTTTTCAGTTCCTCCTGACATAAGAACATGACTGACGCCAGTGAAGAAGGTATGTTGTTAGCAATAGGGATATTTCTTGCTCCGTCATTGGCATTGTGTTACTACAGAGTTGTTTTGAAGGGATATTTCCCTTTGGGGTAGGAACTGACCAACCACTAGAACTACTGCAAAAGCGAAAGGAAAGTTGCAGCTGCTGGCTGAGAAATTGCACAGAAGTTGTACTTTGGCTGTAGTATAGATCTGCAAAGCAGAACTAGGTTTCCCCAAGGAGAGCTTTACCCTCTCTGTAGTCACAAAACCATTAGTAATCCTACTTTAAACTCTGTTTAAAGCTGGTTTGTGTATTTCTAATTTACACAGAAATTTGCATGGGCCATCAAAATGTGAATTTTGCTGCTGCCAATAACACATCAGTATATATTTTTCAAAGGTGGCAAGTCAGTGTGTCCTGGAGAAGGAGAGAGAAAGGCTGGGGGAAAAAAGAGGGATGTGGAGGCACATGTCGCCACTTCACAAGGTGCTGAGTCCTGCGGCTGAACCTGCTGACCAAAGGAGGTCAGTGACATCTTCAGGAGTACCTGCTCGGCTCACAGTGACTCCCGAAGAAGCTACTTCGGCTTGTGTTTGATCCAAAATCCTGACTCTGTATTTGGTGTATGTGGCTTTCCACAGCAAGATGAAGAAACTCTGCTAGGAACTGGACCTGTTCACAAGGCTCGTGCATGAGGACCAGGTTGCAAGCCACAGAGTGAAGACTGACTGAACATCTCTTCAGCAGCTTATGGTACTGGTTCCCTTAGAAGCAGCTCACTGGAAGAGCAGTGCTGTTGACTTCATAAGAATTCTGGTGGAAATGAAGGCTTGTGTTTTACCTCAGTCCATACTTCCATGCTCTGATAGTAAATTATGTTTAATTTGTGACGTCAGGTGTGCAGTTTAAAACTCCGAGTTGCCTTCAAGCCGCTACCTTCAGATTACCCCTGAGCACACAGGTGAGTTTGCAGTTGTCCTGAAGTGTCCCTGAGTTGGAAATGGGGGATCTTCTTTGCAGATGATCCCTTTGCAAGGAATTGTGACTTTGGTCAGACCCTTTTAAAGCCCGTGCTGTAAATGTGTCTGTATATGATGCTGTAGATACGTGGACAGCAAAGCTGAAATATTAGTGCTCGGATAACCCCCTACAATGCTGGTGAAGACCGAAAAAGGTCTAACATGCTTTTCAGAAGTGGGTGGTGCTTTTTTCCCCCCATTACTCTTACCCTGTAACAGCGATTTCCTGCTTTTTGTGACTCCAGATGAATCCTCTGAGCACCTGCCCCCCAAGAATAGGAAAAATAACACGGTTTCACTCCACTATTGCCTAAACAGCAAATTGATCATGGCTTTTACCTTATATGACCCGACTTCTGTAAATCTTGACTGTATGACTTCTCTTCACTAGTCAATAGCTACCTGGTGTTGTTTTTGAGCTCAAATCCCAGAGAGCATATTTACTTAATAATGGTTGATCTATGCAGCAACATATGGGCAGGTCATTAAAAGGGGTTCCCATTCCCTAAATAAGACTAGTTCTCTGTTTGCTTTTCCACACAGGGAGTTAAATCTTGGCTCACAGCTCCGCTTCTCAGCTCCCCTGCAAGTTTCAGTTCAAAACCAGGTCAAAACTTAAACTGACCCAAGATGACCTATTTCCAGCAAATTCTGCTTCTCAGCCCTCAAAGGGCTGCCCCCTTCCAGGTAGCCTTGAACCTCAGCCATCTGCCTGAGGAGCACACGGGATCGGTTTCCCCACTGTGGGTCCTCCAGAGCATCCTGCTGGATGCCTGTTTGATCACGGACAAGCCCACTGGCTGCAGGGGGAGGGAGGGAGGGAGAGAAGGAGGACACGGCAGGTAACTGCCCCCAGAAACATGACAGGCTACCCTGTGGTGTTGATAAGCACGGTATCAAACTGTACCAGCTTTCTGCAAAATGTTCTGCAAAGTGCTTCTTCCCAGTGGTCTTGGTGGCACCGTCCTGGACAAATGTGCTTCAGAAACCTCTCGTGCCACTGCCAAACAGTATTTTGATTTTATTTTGCACAAACTGTTATTCTTCCACTAGCAGTGAAAGCAGCTAGAAACAGGTGAAAGAGTGGGTACCGTTCCGTTTTAAATGTGGACCTGAAGCAAGTTAAATCTAAAATTATGATGCTAAAGGATTCAGACTTAACAAAATATCTTTCTAATATTCATGCCTTTTTACTTGCATTTTGAAAAACCTGTCCCATTTTTCATTTTTCATAACCTTTAATTTATTATGGTTTTTTTTAAGTACCTGTTACAAAGGACTGTAGTCTTATAATTTAAAACTTGGAAATACTGGTTTTATGTCTGTATCCAACAGAACTGAGTAGGACTAAAGCTACAGTAACTAAAGCCTAATCATTGAAAAGAATGAAGTTTATATTACAGGACTACTATAAGTAAAATTCCCTTTCATGTTTTAGTCGTGGAAACTTTTTGTCAAGTTTTCCTTATAGTTGGACTACAAATCTCATTTATGAACATGAGGAAATCAGACCTTTGTATCTTTGAAGTGTTTTTCTGCGGAATATTTGCTGTTGCAAAATATTCTGATGCTAATGCTACTTAAGAATTAAATAAATGTTCAAAGTTATCTTTTTTCTGCAAAAAACAAATAAAAATATGGCCATCTGCCTTATAAATGATGAAATTATATTCCTCTTGTCTTTTGATGAAAATATAAGAGACTCTATAAAATTCTTGGCATTTTCTCACAGCTAAAACATTTATGTATTCTCCACAGATACAGTTCTTGTTCCCAGAGACAGTTGATTAAGGGTCTGTATAATTATTATTTTTTTTCACCAGCCATCATCCTCTCTCTCTCATCTCACATTTAAATGAGGTGTGTGAGCTTTTTTTGTTTTGTTTACACTGAACCCAGTATTGCCCTTCCTTGTCCTAAGTGCCACAGGCTGGCTGAAATATGTACCGAGTCTGGCTGAGATAGATCGGGTCTGGCTATGTTTTTGATCTGTGACTAAAACACCGCTGATAGCACACCACCATTCTGGCTGTAGCTGAACAGTGTCTGCATGACACTGAAGCTTTCTCTCTCTCCCACTCTGCCCTGTCAGCGAGTAGGCTGAGGGTGTGCAAGGTATCGGGAGAGGACACAGTAAGAAGAGCTGACCCAAACTGACCAAAGCAATATTCCATACCATATGACACTGTGCTCAGCATTAAAGCTGGTGAAAACAGGAGGAAGGAGGGATATTCATGTTTATGACATTTGTGTTCCCAAGTAACCATTGCACATGATGAAGTGTGCTTTTCCTGGAAGTGGCTAAACATCTGCTTTTCCTGGAAGTGGCTAACCATCTGCCTGCCACTAGGATGTAGTGAATTAATTCCTCAATTTGCTTTGCTTGCACACATAGCTTTTTATTCACCTATTTAACCATCTTTACAGGATCATAGAATCACAGAATGGTTTGGGTTGGAAGGGACCTTAAAGACCATCTAGTTCCAACCCCCCTGCCATGGGCAGGGACACCTTCCACTAGACCAGGTTGCTCAAAGCCTCATCCAGCCTGGCCTTGAACACTTCCAGGGATGGGGCATCCACAGCTTCTCTGGGCAACCTGTTCCAGTGCCTCACCACCCTCTCCATGAAGAATTTCTTCCTGATGTTCAATCTAAACTCTGCTTTCAATTTAAACTCATTGTCCCCTGTCCTGTCACTACAGGCCCTTGTAAAAAGTCCCCCACAGCTTTCTTGTAGGCTCCTTCAGGTACTGGAAGGCTGCAATAAGGTCTCCTCAGAACCTTCTCCAGGCTGAACAAGCCCAACTCTCTCAGCCTGTCCCCACAGCAGAGGTGCTCCAGCCCTCTGAGCATCTTTGTGGCCTCCTCTGGACTCGATCCAACCGGTCAATATCCTTCTTATTTTGGGGACCCCAGAGCTGGACTCAGTACTCCAGGTGGGGTCTCACAAGAGCTTAATTCATGAGTGTTCTTGCCTTCTTTCTGTGAGCTGCTTTGTGTATACTTGGACATTAACCAGGGTGAACCCACTATAAAATCAAATACTTAAATTTTTCATAGAGTAGTGGCAGGGACAAAGATTTTTCTGTATGATTGCTTTGTGGCTTACTGCTCCAGAGGAAGACCATGCTGTTTTCAATTCTAGTTATTGGGGATTGCCTAGTGATTCGACTTATCACTAAACAAGGAATAAGGAAAAGACCAACAACATTACCCTGTTCTGGTAAAGTTCAGTGAGTTATTTTCCTACCTAAAAGCAGAGTTACAAAAGAACAGCACATGCTGTTTCTATGTATAGAAACAGCAGTTTCTATACATAATAGTTTCTGAATAGTTTCTGTGGTGCAGAACTTGCTTCCCATCATGGTTTATTATAGCACCGCACCATATTTCTACTAAGGGGTTCCTAGTAGACTATGATTGATATCTTCTAGATGATGACTATCATCTTTCTTTACTATATAGTCTAAATATGGCATACAGTTAGGTGAATCAGACAAGGAAGAGCTCAGAATAAAATAAATAGACAGCTTTTGGGATAGTCTGACCCAGGGGCTGCCAGAGATCTATGTTCTCTGGTGGCACCATATTTCTACTAAGGGGTTCCTAGTAGACTATGATTGATATCTTCTAGATGATGACTATCATCTTTCTTTACTATATAGTCTAAATATGGCATACAGTTAGGTGAATCAGACAAGGAAGAGCTCAGAATAAAATAAATAGACAGCTTTTGGGATAGTCTGACCCAGGGGCTGCCAGAGATCTATGTTCTCTGGTGTCTTCAGGCAGATAGGCTCTAATAAACTGCTCATGTATTGCTGGCTTCTATTTTATCTCCTAAATCATACTGAAACAACGCTGTAAAAGCACTGTCTTCACTAACCTCTTATAGTTTGCTGCTGCAATTCTCAACTAAACTTGTGTTTCAGAGATGTCATTTCTAGACTGCCATTTTTTGTTTTATCTTTTCAAGATGTTTTGGGGTGAATAAGCAAGAGCTTTCCTCATTGACAAAACCTGTTTCCAATGAATTTTGTAATAGCATCATAGCACTATGGTATGTAAATACATTGTAAAAACACACAAAGAATTCATGCTTAAACTGGTTCAGTAGACAATCCTGAAGAAGTTGTTCTCCTAGAGTCTGTGAACAGGTTGGTATAGTTTTATTCAAGACACATTTAACTTGCTCATTACTGTTTCTCAGTTCCTCAGAGAAGTAGCTTCTGGAAGGTTGAACAGCACTGGCAGTGAAGACTGACTCACAGAGTCATCATAGACCACCAAAACAGTTCCAGGTTATCTGTGGATGCATGGACACTCACAGGTTTCAGCAGAATCCACTTGCCAATTGGCTCAATGGAACAGTGACATGATGTTCTGTTGCCCATTCTGTTGCTCGCACTTTGTGTCCTAGAGATGTTCTCCACGTCCTCTAGGACAGAAGAAATGCAGGCGTGATTCTAGGACAAGGCATAGCTGAGACATCCCCAGAGAGTCCACAACATAACTCCAAAGGGCAGATGTATGAAAGTTTTGCTCTAAGGAACCCACTCTGGAAGCTCAGTGGCTTTATTAAATAGCTCATCCTGGAGCTATTTAATTTAAATACCTATGTATTTCAAAACTGAAACAAATAAAACTCATTGGGACACTAATATTTAGCATGAACTGACTTGAAATAACATGTTTATGTTTTTAATGCACTTTTTCTATGTCTAGAATGTTAAGATGTCAGGATACTTTATTAAACTACAAAGCCAGCTGTTTTTTCTGTGTCTGTGGTGGGTGGGATAATTAGACTCTGAGATCAAACAAAGAAACATATATTTAAATCTAAACTTTTCATATACTGCCTTGTATCAATGGGTGTCTCAGCTAATGTATTTTTCATTCTGTACACAGCAGATTTTTTTTTCACGTTATTCAAGCTAACATTATAATTTAGGTAAATATAATTTATATTTCTTTAGCCAGCATATGATGAAAGATGACTACCATATACTGGAGGTAATCCAACAAAGGACTAAATATGCAAGTAGTTCTACGTGTTTCAGTGGGGTTACTTATGTACCTAAAGAGAGAAGCTGATGTGAGTATGTTACTGTAGGGTTACTGTTATCACACACTTGAGACTGCAGATAACGCAGAATGTGTATTTTCAGGCTGACAGTTTTGTTTTTCCAGTGATAACTAAGAAGTGGAACATTTTTAATATAACTCGGGTGGGATAAAGGATATGAGCAAAACTGAGAGCTAAATTTGGCAGAGATTTTTTTTTCTTTCTTTTGTATCTCCATATTTTCTCCATTCATTCCCAAGGGTGTAACATCTTACGGTTTACTTACTCTGATGACATTGAAAAAACTCACACTGATCTACAAACAGTGACTAATGGAACAAATTGCAAATGTATCATTTGTTCAGATTTTTTCCAAATCTCTTCATCATCCTATTTTATGGAATAGAGGTTCTAATTCTCCCTCTCCTTAGGCACAGGAGATAAATGATATTGTACTAGTCAACATCTGGGTCAATGAAGAAAGCAGTATTTTTCAAGATTTTTACTGCATACACCTAGTCTTTGAAAAAAAGGGATCAAAAAGGAATGCTGTGTGGACCACTCCCGAGTGAGGAACAAACTAGGGAAGACAAGGAAAGGAATATTTTGACGTTCCAAATATTTTGGAGTTCTTACATTGAATGTTGCTGAGAAAATCACAAGAGCATGAACGAAAGTAACCAGAGGCCTTAGGCATCATGTTTATACTTATGAAAGACAGAAGCCCTCAGCTGTGCAAATTCTCAAATAGATTTCATTCTGTCACTGGGACTTAATAACCAGGCCCTATCTAAGATGAATTTGTTTTCTTCTTTATGTATTTAAGAGTGAAACACCAAAGCTTCATCTCTGTCTCTGAATTCTGCAAGTTAATTGTGGAAAGTAGGTTAAAGAACCATCTGTAGGATAGGCAGTAAACTAAGTTCACAATCTATCTTCTGTATAGGCAGTAAACTAAGTTCACAATCTATCTTCTGTATAGGCAGCAAACTAAGTTCACAATCTATCTTCTGTAAAGAGAGCTGTACAAGGAGTAACTGCACCTCTGTTTTCCAAACTAGCCAGAACATTCTTTAATTTTAGTTCTTGTTTCCTACAGGAAAACAACTGAACACCAGTCACACTATGTTAAACAGTAATGAGAAAAAACAACCTGAATTTCAAATAGCTTAAGGTTGGGAAACATGGTAAGTTTCTAAACTACCAAAGGTACTTCAGGTGGTTAAGCAGTAAGTGATATTTAAATACCCACCAGCTCCTACAACATTGCTTCAAAAACTTCAGTAATTTTTTTACATCAATACAGCAATGTTATTCCTACCACATGATAGTTTGATATTGCTTATGCTGAACTGAAGAATCTTGCTGCTTTGAGACACTGCCCTAAAGTAAAAAAGAAACCGTAGGAAAAAAAAAAAAAGTCATAAGTGTCTTGTCAGATATTTCAGCACTAGCCTTATCGTCTTCTGGCAGGATTGGTGGCAGGAGACTAAAGGAAGATCCGGCTCCAGGTGATATGTTTGGTGTGGGAGAAGCACTGTTGCAAAGGAAGATGGCCCAACCATGAAGCAGATTGGCAACTTTTATGGAGGCATTCTTTGTTTAAGGTACATATACCTATTGATGTCAATAATGGTATTTGGTAATATGGATTGATGGATGTAGTGATATAGTGGAGAAAACCTTGGTTTAAAACCCCAAAAGAGAGATAGAACTGCATTAGCCTATATTCCAAGAGACCTAGTTGCAGTTGAGTCTTGTAGCCGTAGCTAAGGATATTGTTAAGGAAATATAGACGCACATTTTATACACAAATCCCTTACCCGTTCTCTTCTTGCAAAGGTAGGGGAAGAGCAGAAGGTACAGTAAGCCCTGAACTTACTGTCTTTTATTGAAATATTTACTAGTCAGATGAATTGCTTTTCCTAGCCTTTTTTTTTTTTTTTTTCTTTGAGATGAAATCAGATTTCCAGGTTAAAAAGTTTATCACTTCTGGAGTTGAGTATAGTTGATCTTATAATAGCACAGAAAAATATAATACATGCTTTTACATGGAAGCCACTATGAGGAATTGAAGTACTTGTACAGGGACCTATTTTGCCATTGGGGTCCAACTTCAAGATGTTAGGCTTTGTGCCAAATTGGATGCAAACCCAAGATATTAGCAGGAATAACCTTTTAAGAAGTCATCTCTCCCACATGCTTTATTTATATTCTTGACAGCGTTTTGCCAGTCAGCTTATACCTAGTGAAGGATTTGGGGATACAGCCAGAATTCAGAAGCCAAACAAATCTGATTGGCTAGGTAAACTTCACCTTCAATTACATTTGTGTGAATTGTATTAACTGCACTCATATGGCATGTAGTATAAATTTACATTAGTATAACCCACAGCAGAACTTGGGTCAAAATGCCCAATGTGAATAAACAAAGTGATTGCAGTTTAATGGAGACAGCTTTGTCCCATGCTTACCATAAACAATGAATATTATATTGCCTACATCAGTTGCTTGTCCTTTTTTTGGGTGCTTATTGTCAGCATAGGAGTTACTATAATTATTTAAATACTTTTAACTTCTATGGAACTTCCAGTGACTGTACATCATATTGCTGAGGAGAATTTGAAATCTGTTGCTGGCTATGAGGACAGAAAAAATCCTAAAATTTGAGAATGTTGTAAATTTTCATGAGATATATCTGAGGCATACAAAAAGAGAAACTTTACAGTTATAATTCCATTCCACTCTAGAGGCTTAATTCATGTCACGATGACATCAGTAATGAATCAGTAATGGTGTAGGTCAGTCCTGTTTACAGCCGCAGGGAATAGGCAAAACCATAGGTATGTGTATCAACATTTTGGGCACTACTGACCCGTAGGTTTGTGAGCATGTATCTCACTGGGGTTTACTTCTCTGTAACACAAGCATGATACGTATTTCTGAAAATAAAGATGTGTGCAAAATCTAAAATGCTGAAATCCATTTTTGTTTATGATCTTAATGATAGGAATGGCTGCTTATGCTGCAGTCCTCAAGTCTTCATGACTGTCATCCTCCTCTTATTTTCAGTGAGCTTAACCAAGATCTGGCTGTTTCAGACTAAATCTTCCTTTGGGCTCAGCCAATGACTTTTCTTCCTTCTTTTTAGATACCTGCAAGCCCAGAATTCTTCTGTCTCTAGAGGGTAAATTGAATTCTACCTGCAAATAATTTTTTTCCATTTTTTTTCAGTCTAGTCTTCTCTGTGCTTTACACTATATTCAATTCACAATTAGCTATACAAATCATGAATTACATTCATCCTTTCCCTCACCAAAGTCCACTAGCCATATTTCTTCAGCTCCCACTTGTTCCTGAAGTTCAGATTTTCAAAATGCAGTTCTCAGGAGAACAAAGCAATAGCAAATTATCTGTATATAAAGCCAAGCAAGGATCGGTATTATTTTTCTGACCACTGGATTTAAATACCACAGTAGCTGTTTCTGAACAGATTTTGAAAATACTATAAATGCTGCAAAAGAAAAATCTGTCTGAAAAAAAAAGTTGTGACAGTTTCTGATCTTTCCAACAGGGGAAAACACAGTTGTCTTCCTACATTTACCCTTGGACATCCTGAGCCTGCTTTCTAAGACAACCTACACAAAATCAACTTTAGAGTCCTTCTTTATGCTGTGAAATTTGATAGCTAGGTGCTTATATCCTTGGGTGTGGGACCCTTTGCCTGCCATCACCAGTATGTTAGTGCCTTCTGTGGCACCAAAAGCAACAGGCTCGATTCTGCTATTACTGCTATTACTGGATGAGAGAATGTGCTATGAATGTGCACATAGTGAAAATCTGTATCTTCCATGTACACAGTGCACCAGGGAAAGTGCATCTGGAGGCTTATCATCGGACTGCTGGTACTGATCTGTGAACAGTGGACTTCTGGGTTCCTAGAAAGCATCAGAGGGGTAAACCCATAAAATGAAAAAATATTTGTAGTGTTTAATATTTACTTTTGTTTCTCTCTAGAAATCACTGTGTGTTTGATATTCATAGTTCAATTTTCTCTCTCTCTTGTTGTCCCAACTTAAGCTTCTTTTAAGGAGGGGTGGTAAAGAAAAGACTGTCATCTACTTAAGCATCACTAAAC
Source organism: Eurypyga helias (assembly GCF_000690775.1). NCBI lineage: Eukaryota > Metazoa > Chordata > Aves > Eurypygiformes > Eurypygidae > Eurypyga > Eurypyga helias. Next base: position 1,493 of record NW_010273277.1, on the reverse strand, counting down.
AAAGGAATTCATGCTGATTTAATCAGTACCTAGTTGCAGTAGACTCAAAACAAAAAGCAGGAGTTTTACTCGCTTTGGACCAGCAATTTATTTCACGTGTCCTTCAGAATCCTATTTCAGAATAAGCCTTATCTTCTATAGTTACAATGAGCTTGAGTAAAAATTATGTGACCAAACAGTTTCTGTCTAGAAAAGCATGAATTCCTATTCTCCCTACTCTCTCCAGCCATCCTCCCCTCCTTGACATACTGTGTCTTCAAGAAGTAAATTAATGTTTGTTAATAGTCACTCATGACTAAAATAATGGAAGTAGAATAGTATCATAACCCTTTCATGTAGGACTGAATGTACGTCTTCACTCTATACATAGCCTATGGAAAGCGTATGTTTACCC
>NW_010273277.1:0-1084 GCF_000690775.1 Eurypyga helias | reverse complement strand
TCTTTCCTCCCTACCACACAATCAAAATTATTAGGGAGGAAGGAAAAATATTTCTTCTATCATCTACTGCTCTATTATTTTAAGGGCTATCTAGTGTGATGATTAGACAGTGCACAACAGATTAATTTGGTCATAAAAATGCTGAGTAGGATGTTCAGAGAAAATGTCTGACTCTTAATAAACTTCATGTCTGTGCTTCACAACCAAGACCCTGAATATATGTTTTAAATAAATATATTCTGTATTGGTACAAAAAAAGTGAATAAATAGACAGACAGACTGAGAGACAGATATGACATCTGATGCCAGAGATGCCATACATATGTATGCATATGTGTATGTACATATGTAGGTATGTATCTGTATGTTTATCTACCTCTAGATACCTAGAGATACAGGAATAGATAGACAGACAGACAGCTAGATAGACAGATAATGATATAAATATAGAGGGCCAAATCATAAATCAGATCAGCTAGCTCATTTTTCATTGCAAACTCTCAGAAATAGAAGAAACATTATAACTAATGTAGATTTTCATACATTCATGCAAACTGTCAGAGATGCATGGAAAGTTTTCATAGAATCATAGAATGGTTTGGGTTGGAAGGGACTTTAAAGATCATCTAGTTCCAACCCCCCTGCCATGGGCAGGGACACCTTCCACTAGACCAGGTTGCTGAAAGCCTCATCCAGCTTAACCCTGAGGACATCCAGGGATGGGGCATCCCCAGCATCTTTGAGCACCCTGTTCCAGGGCCTCACCATCCTCTCCAGGAAGAACTTTTTCCTGATATCTAATCTAAATTTCCCTGCTTTCAATTTTAACCCGTTACCCCTTGTCCTGTCACTACAGGCCCTTGTAAAAAGTCCCCCTCCAGATTTCTTGTAGGCCCCTTCAGGTACTGGAAGGTGCTATAAGGTCTCCCCGGAGCCTTCTCTTCTCCAGGCTGAACAAGCCCAACTCTCTCAGCCTGTCCCCATAGCAGAGGGGCTCCAGCCCTCTGAGCATCTTTGTGGCCTCCTCTGGACTTGCTCCATAGCCTTCTTTTGCTGGGACCCCCAGAGCTGGACACAGAACTCC
>NW_010273276.1:35049-41737 GCF_000690775.1 Eurypyga helias | reverse complement strand
GCTGCCCTTGAGGCTCACATCCCCTTTTCACTTTTCACACCTGAACACCTTTTCACTTCTGGAGGTTTGGATCATTTGTATTGTCCCGGGTGTACGTCTCTGCTGACAGCCCTTCTGTGCCTGCCTTGACCAGCAGCAGCTCTGCCCTCCAGGGCATTGTCACCTGCTGATTGCAGGCATGGGGTGTTCTGATGTGCATCCCAAACCTCGAGTCTATGGGGCACCTGTGCTGGGCTAATCCTGACCCTTTGAGTCACACCTAAGTAGAGGCAAAAAGGTTCCCAACTGCCCACCAAGGGTGCCAGTAGACATTTCAGTAGCTGGGTTTTCCCCTCTTTCAGGACATGAGGAGGGAAAAAAAGAGAAAGGAAGGGGGGAAAAAAACCAAATTGGCAAAAGCAAACATGTTTTCAAATAAAAGGAAAGAAAGTATTTAAACTGGTAGTATGTTGTATCTCTCATACTCCTGTTTCGAGCACTTAGACTAAAGAGGTGTCAAATAAATGCAGGGTTTTTTTCTCTACTTATTCTTTTTTTTTTTACTTTAATTTGCTCTGCTTATGTTCTCACTTTCTGGGAATACACAAGTTATCAGGTGTCACTGCCAGAAATGCTTTCAGAAAATGAATCTGAAAGCCATGCACACAAACATGTGAAGAAATTGAATTGTTCCAGATATCCTCAGGTAGCCATGGCAGAAGTCCTTCTCCACCAGAAAGCAGAAAAAGACATGGGATATTCACTTAGCTGTCCAATACATACTGAACATCCAATGTCATCAGGAAGACTGACTGGGACTAAGCTACAACATGTTTGTAAAATTGCTTTAAAATAATAATGAATAGAATTCAAGAAATCAGCAGCGTGCTCATGAATATGCCATAAATGAAACAAGATACTAAAAAAATTAAAACAAGTATGTGACTTGTAAATTATTCTTCCGGTCCTAGTCATATTTCCTAGCTCAAGAGAACAGACTGGATATAGCTGAAATATAAGTAATCATTGAGTAACGCATTTATTTATAATGATTTAGGGAGCAAATGTTAATGGCTTTGTTTCAGATGTGACTGGAACTATTTCAGATGTTTGATACTAGAGGCAAGGGCCTTCTCTTCTGATATCAATTCCTATTGCTGCTTTCATGTTAGTTGTGCGTCCGATCTGGAATGGCTTGAAGTGATTTAAAGTCGTACCATGGTGCGTGTGGGACAGTGCTGGTGTGTGCTGCAGACAGACCTTCCCGGCTGCAGCTCCTGAGCCACAGGGAGAATGCAAATACCCCATTTCAGAGTGGGTTTGTGCCAGTTCTGCCGTGGAAGGCTCCAATTCAAACAGTGTTTATATGCAAGCTCAATATACCTGGAATTTAGGAACAAATGCCTTCTTGCTTTTAAAGCTTTTAGCAAAACATTAGGAGTGCTTTATAGTGTGATACAAAGTACAGTGCCAAAACTCAGGATAACAAGTATGTTTGGAAAACATTGAGCCTTGAACTAGTTTCTTTATTTTTTTTTTTTAAAAGAAGAAAGGAAAATGTAATTCACACGCAAGTGTATTTGATCCTGTCTGAAGCACAGCTCCCTCCGGCCGTGTGTTGGTCTGGGTCAGGGGATCCATTCATTTAACGTTTTAACGCGTGTGCCAGAGTGGTAAATGGAGGGAACGTTTCTGTTTTCTTCGGTACCTTTTTAAAGAAGGTGTGACTTCTGGGGCTACCCATGGTCGAAAATCTGTCCATCCCATCCAGGTTGTATGCAAAAACCAGTAAGCCTCAGGAAGACATGGAAGACGGAGGGTTGAGCGGGGTTTATAAATAAAGCGGGGCGGCGTGGCCGGGGCTGGCAGTCTGGCAGCCGGCGCTGGAGTCCTCGGAGCTCATCCCACGCTCCCGCCGAGTCGCTCATCTCTGTTTATATGAGTAATGGAGCGGCTGGGGGAGGGGATTTGTAAGCACAGAGCAAATACTCTTAGTGTTCATTTTGTGTGAGACTGACATCCACACCAAGTCGAGACTTCCAGCGACGTAGTGCGCAGTCACATGCTGTAGCATTCATGAGTACAGATATAAATCAGGCAGATGTTTGTCGACTGGAATGGGTAATAATTTCTTTCTCTCTTTGTTTGATTTTGCATGTTAGCCTCAGATGACAATTTCAGAATTGCTTTCTGCAGTACTTTTCAATAAGCAGAATGTGCTTCACTGGAGATAGATGGACATGTTTCTATAGGGAGATAAACATATTTTTATATAGACACAAATATGGACTTACACACATATGCATATATATATATATATATTTACCATGTGCTAGTGCTGAGGAAAGAAAAAGGATGTGTCTTTTGGACTTTGGGTTTTAAACCCATGGCTTTTCTTTTTCTCTGAACAGACCAAATATGACACTGTTACTCAAACTATAAAATCAAATTAGCACCCTTTATTGTGTTTGCAGACTAATTAAAATGTAAAATGTCCTGAAACCACTGGCTTACTGTGTGACAAATGTAAGATTAGAAACAATTAGAAGGCACTCAAGAGGTTTGTGGTGTTTAGATTTCTGACATTGTTCTAATCATCCCTTTAAGTAATGAAAACAATGGTTACCTAGAAATTAAAGGTTTAAAGGAAATTATCTTTTTCGGTACAGTCATTAGTTAATGATTGTTTATCATTTTAAATGTTGCCATAGTAGTCAGAGGCTGATTTTTAAATCTGAAAGCAGGCAGGACACGTAATAATGAGCAAACATCTGCTTCAGCTATTATTTTCTATATGTGATCATAATTTATATTGTAATACCATTATTGAAAGATGAGTCTGATATTTTTTATGATGATCCATATCCCATTCTACATATGGCTCAGCACAGTTAGGATTTAGTCACTGTGTTATTTCGAAGCTGGTTTATCTTAAGAATTGGACAAAACTGAAAGTGATTCATGTTAATTTGTATGTGTGCTATGTAACCCTTATGAAACAATCAATCACTTATTTCAGTACTTGTCAGCTTCCAGAACTCGTTGTTAAGGGGTTTTTTGATCCATTTCAGGACTCGGGGGTAATTTTTTTTTTCTTTTTTAACTTTTTTAGAAGAACTTTGACAAGAATGACAGGCCATATAAACATTTCTTGGAGCTGTAAGGAATTTCAATATTTCAGGACATTTCCAAAACCAGATGTTTCCCAAAGTTGGAAATAGTAGTTAGTACTCTTACTTGAAGATTAGAAATAATAAATGCAGCGGCTAATTAATGCAAAGTTACCTATTAATATTCTATTTTGTTCTTCTTTGTACCATGGAGGAATATTTGTGCTATCTCTCCAAGTCCTTCGGAGACCAGTGTTTGACTTTATATTAATTAGTTATGTGAAAGTAGAATAGATTAGCCTTGGGGGATATTCTATAGAAACATATAGTGTGTCAAGAAGTAACCCATGGAGGATGGGAATCTCGTAATAAGCATTTACTGTAGACAGATGTGTACATTTCTGTGATTGATTGTAGTGGAATTATTTATTATGCTTTCAGCTGTTAAGAGTGCAGTATAAGACAATGTGCTCAAATTGTTCTCCATTAATTTTCAGCGCCAAATCTTAAAGGCAGACCACGCAAAAAGAAGCCTTGCCCACAGAGAAGAGATTCATTAAATGGCATTAAGGATTCCAACAACAATTCTGAAAGCAAAGCTGTTGCCAAGGTAAATCACTTAATAATACTCTTTTCAGTACACTCTCCTTTTTTAGGTACAGCCCTGCCTTTGTTTCCCAGCATGCTGTTTCAAGTTCAGAATGTAACTTATTTTCTTGGGGAGATAAATGTAATTTTTTTCAATAGTTTTATTCTTCACTTTAGATCATGTCTGTGTTCAAAGTTACCAGCAACTATAATCACCTAACAACTTAATGCTATCAGCTTGTTGGTAACTGGTAGTGCTTAAGCTTTCTTGGCATCTAGTGTTAGTTTTCACATTCTGTGACACACAAACATAGTTTGTGACAGTATCTTCGAATTAAAAATAAACCTAGGAGCAGCTCACCCTGTTACAATGTACTTCTAAATATAAGTTTGAAGATAAACAGACTGAAACCAGAGCTGCTTCGGTAATGGTTTCTAAGAAGCGCACACAAACGACATTACCCTGATGTTCAGATCTTGACTTTTTTTTTAAATTAGGGGGAAAAAAAATAAAGGCAGAAATTCAGTATAAAAGCTTAAGAAAAAAATCTGGGCCATTTCTTTAATACTTAGTGCTGAGCTGCATGTTCCAGGGTTTGTTGAATAGTGCATGCTTTTACAGAGTGTTCTGTATGTGCTGCAGTGCTTAGCCTATACTGCAAGTAAAAATTGGATCATTGATTTGTGTTTATAGACTTAATCCTTTAAATATTTATAGGTTTGTATCTGTTCCTTAAAATATTTAAAAATTGTGTTTCTGTAGTGTAATTTACACCCTATTTTCTGTTTTCTGTGTGGTTTTAAATAGGAATTTGGTTTTCTCTTAAAAAAAAAAAAGCAGCACAAATGGTTCCTTTCAAGATGATTTAATTTGCAACTGTAAGATGCAAAGATGGAAAATTACTTAAAGCAATACTTCCGGATTTTTATCTGCGGCAGAACTTTATCACTGTGATACTTCTGAGCTAAACAGGTTTGCATAGACTGAATTTTTAGGCCAAGTCCTCCCCAGTCCATTGTTTCAATAAATTACATGGATGTGTATCTGAAAAACGCTTCCATTGTTGTGGCCATCTCTTTAGGAAATACAGTGAATCTATAGATCCATTTACGTTGGTATTGTTGTACTCCATGAATGTCCTGGGAGATTAGGAGGTTAAAGAGGTCAAGTGGAAGTGTTCTGCTCTCAGTTTCTCATAGGAAGGCAAATTAAATTCCACCTCCTCCTCCCTAGGAGTTCAGTTAAAATTGTGCCTTCTGTTGATGACGATAAAAGAGGCTGAAGTTCATGATGAAGCTCTGCCCTTAAGTCACTGTTTCTCTTCTTTTTGTGCCCTATTGTGCTCAGTTGGAGTCTGTACTGTCGTATTAGACAGGCATGGTAAAAGGCGATGGAGCCTGGTGTGTGGAGTTGCGGGGTCCTGCCATACACTATAGAGTTTGCCTGAATGTTTTTGCTCTGTAGAAGAATGTGCAAAATCCGCTGTGTGAAAATGTCTCAATTTGCCTCAATTCCCCCTTCCACCCAGACATTTTTCATGTTAAAATATTACCAGCAAACTGTGGCACGGACTCTGTTGCCAAAGCACCCTGGACTGTAGCATGAGTAGTTCTGCCCCTTCAGCACCTGATATATAGGTATTAGATAATTAAAACCAACAGTAACACTTCATACCACATTGTTTATCCTCTGTGCTTATATTAGGGTTCACCCTACTAGTCAAATGGGAGGATATTTCAGATAAAAAGTAATTCTGCCTATTTATCTAGTCATACTGTGCTCATCATTGTGCAGATATTAATAGCATTAATTATCTTGGCCAGCTTAATTTCATTATAAATAATAGACATGCTCATGATATAATGTCCTTGCATGTAGTCACACTGACTTCACTGTGGCTCTTCACATCAATCTGTGTCTCAGGGCTGTGGATATACTTTAGTAAGAGGGACAGTGAATCAGAAACCCTCACAGAAGATGTATTGCACTTTATACAGACCCTGCCTATGGTTTTCTGGAGACGGAAGGGAAGTGTGTTTGGGGAAGGGGCGGGGAATGGAGATCCATATACTGTCTTCTCATTGTTAGGAACAACTGGGATATTAAGTCATCATTTTAGACACAGTGTTGGACTTCACCATCAGTTTTACTCCTCTGTCCATTCTCCCTCTCCAACTAATGCTGACAATGGGTCCACGGAGAGCAGGGTTGAACACTGCTTGTGTAAATGGGACAAATCGTCTTGTGTCAGATGCTGAAATGCGTTGGCAGTGGTCCTGGACATATGCCTGTTCCAGCTAAAATCCCTTTTGACCAGAAGTTGTGCTGCTGTCATCCTCAACTCATGGCACCCAGTGTCTGACAGCAGCGTCATTTCTTCTTTGACGGAGATTCAGTGGCTGTAAGGTTTGGGTTGGGAAGTGGCAGAAGTGGCATTCTGAAGACTCTGGGTTTGAGCCTGTCAAGACCAACACAAGCCACATGGTTGCAATGACTTGCTGAATTTCGTGTTTTTGGCTGCCAGTGACTAGAAAGCTTTGTACCTTCTTACAACTTAGTTCTCATCAGTCCTCTTCACCTTGAACCGTCAGCAGATCATTTCATAGGTTTTTACTGTTACCTGACATGGAAGAGCATTTGGTTGGGTAGGAGCAGCTCAGAGTAAATTCCAGTGTGGATGGCTTGTTAAAAATAGCGTAACAGTGAGACAGACAATGCGGTCCTGGACCTGCAGGTGCTGCCATGCGAAGTGGGTCTTCTGTGGACCACTTCTTGTTTCTGATACCCTTACTGGTCTCTGCATCCATTTTAGTACCCCCGGGGGAAGATCCCAGCAGAGTTCCCTCCCAGGCTGGGAATGTAAAAATCATGAGAATACTGGGCCATCGACTGAGACAGGGTCAGCTCTTCTCTCCAAACACTCCCAGGTCTCTGGAAGCTTTCTTACTTCACGTGTCATCTGTGCTGGACAGGCTTTTGGAACTTGCAGGCTCCAGCATGACCCTCATCA
>NW_010273276.1:29905-35035 GCF_000690775.1 Eurypyga helias | reverse complement strand
AGCGGTTGCGTTCAAAAACGTGCAAAATTGCACTGTAAGGCTTTTTAAAACTGGCTGATCTGACCATTTCAAGGAGATGAAAGGATTAACTTGTTAAACATGGAAATTGTCCCCAAATGAATCTACTCGTTACATCTCCTAGTGCAAATGCTAAAGTAAATCTCTCACTTTCTTTGTACAGCAAGAGCTGGGAAATTAGTTTAAAAGTTGCCAGGATATGCTTTTCCTGTGGCTACAGGTGGCCTGGCATGCTCTCAGGCCTGGAGCGCCTCAGCCAACATCTGACTGAAACCCTAAAATGCAGGTCCATAGTGGTGTATGTTGTGTGTGACCTTTGGCAGGAGAAGACAAGCACAGGGGAGCACCCATGAGTGTACACCAGCCATTTGGTCATGGATCACATGCTTCTGAAGGAGCACACAGTAGGAGGTGGTCAGATGTTCCCAGAGCTCATCGTGGTACAACCCAAAGGGTGGAAGGATATAGACCAGTCGGAGTGAGTGCAGAGGAATGCCACGAAAATGATCAGAGGGCTGGAGCATCTCTCCTGTGATGAAAGGCTGAGAGAATTGGGCTTGTTCAGCCTGGAGAAGAGAAGGCTCCGGGGAGACCTTATTGCAGCCTTCCAGTACCTGAAGGGGCTACAAGGAAGATGGGGGGGACTTTCTACAAGGGCCTGTAGTGACAGGACAAGGGGTAACGGGTTTAAATTGAAAGGGGGAAGGTTTAGATGAGATATCAGGAAGAAGTTCTTCCCGAAGAGGGTGGTGAGGCACTGGGACAGGTTGCCCAGAGAAGCTGTGGATGCCCCATCCCTGGAAGTGTTCAAGGACAGGCTGGGTGAGGCTTGGAGCCACCTGGTCTAGCGGAAGGTGTCCCTGCCCATCGCAGGGGTGTTGGAACTAGATGGTCTTTAAGGTCCCTTCCAACCCAAACCATTCTGTGATTCTATGAACCCCAGCTTATCCACGCTGCAGCAGGCTGGGTTGCTTGTCTGGACCCTAACCCTCAGTTTCATTTTGGAGGTGTTACTCACACCAAAGCTACAATGAAATACCTTTTAGTCCTCGTGCAGAAACTGAACCATCCCTTTCCAATGGAGTCAATTAGGCTTTCTGAACAAACCAGAAAAGAGCAGAGCCAAGAAAAACCCTGCATTCGGGACCTTCCTCCAGATCTTTGCCCTCTAGGAAGATTCAGAACCCTGTTTTGAGAGAGAAGGGTGGTTTCTGGGGCCTGGTGTAAATCTAGCATCACTCTTGCTGACTTTGATACGTTTATGCTGGATTTACACTGGTGTTACCCACAATGATATTTGGCCCTTTTGGTTCTCGTTAAGCATCGGTCATGGCATTCATCCATATCTCCTGGCTGGGGCCTCAAACACTGAACGGCGGAAGCATTGCAGCCTTCATCAAAGCTTCGCTGAACCTGACCCTGAACGGAGGCCGTCTGTTGCGTTTTGGCACCTTTGAGTTCCACAGCGCTTTGACCTCACTTCTCTCTACACTGGAGAGGAGGTTGTGTGTAACAGGGCATTTTCTCACTCCCAGTGGCTTTTTTAGTGTTATTTTCTTTGTTTCTTTTTGTCTCCTTGGGAGTAACATCCTTTGCCGTTGGTTTGCATGCATAGCAGTGAGCTTTGATTTCATTCAGCATTGGTGCCCAGGCTGCCTTGGCAAACATAGTTCTGAATTGTCCGGTTTGGAAAAGAAAATCCATTTAAAAGATTGATCAATTGACTGACTTTACCTAGCAAGTGGGTGACAAAACTGAAAAATTGTTCCCAGGTCCAGCGAATTTGTTCCAAGTGTTAGCTTGCAACAAACCAGCTCAAATTAAAAATCCTCAATTTATGGAAAGCATGAATTCACATTGGGAGCACTACCCCAGTCTTTAGTACAGCACTGAAAACTATCACAGTGTAATCTAAACTTTGTAAGGGGAAGCTGTTAAATAATTTTGTGAGGAGGCAAAGTAAAAAAGTCAAGGGATTACATCTCTTAACTGAAAAGTGGATAAGGAAATCCAAAGTTCATTTCATAGGAAGAAAAATCCCATTAGCTCATTGAGTTTTGGATGAAACCCAGAATCTTTACAGAAGCTTAATCAACGAGCATATCTGTAACTACAAGGCAGAGCATGGTGTCTTTGTCCGTAGGAAAGCAATATCTCTTTGAACCATGCATCCAGAGAATGTCAAACAGTACAGCAGACATACTTCAGCAGTAACTGATCATGAAAAATCCCACAGGAAGCCCATTTCCCAATTCCTGGTGATTTTTCAGCAGCATCGATTACCTTGGAAAATTGTGGGCACGTCTCCCCCCCCTGGTTAGAAGCTAGCCTTGCTTTGTCCAACATCTGTGGAAAACAATGGAGGCAGCTAATCTTAAGTCAGTGTTTTCTGCAAAGTTATTACCTTGGAGGAGTATAAAAGAAAAGATTTTGCTTTCCCTGGGCCTGAACACAGGGCAACTTTATTGAGGTAAAAGCAGCATATCGTAGTCTTTCCAATGATGTGTTTGTTGCTTGTTTACAAGCCCTCACATAATGCTCTTCATAGCGCTTGCTTCCAAAATGTCAACAAGTACCCAGGAAGCCCCTGGATTAGAAGTGGGAAGAGTGAAGGAGATTCAATAGCTTACTTGACCAGGAGCTCGTGCCTTCCTGTTCAGCGAGGTACCCTGCTCTCCTCTGCTGCCCTCCTAAAATCCCAAATACTGGCTCTTACAGTCTCCCTGCTCCCTCTGGGAGCACAGAGGACATGTCTTTCATGGGGTAATGGAGCTGCCAGAAGGCTCCTCACAGCTCTCAAAAGCATTGAAGGAACAGCACAAATCCAAAATATATGCAACCATCTCCACTACCTTATGTTAGAGGACTTCCAGTATATCATGGGAAATGTATCAGTCCCATCTTGGCCATGGAGAGCATTCAAACATATTTGCAAGGTTCTGTTCTTTTGAGTTTTGTAGACATAAATTAAGGGAAAGCTCAAGTTGCAATTTGCTTGATTCAATGGGAGGATCTTCAGGAGGACTGCAGGATTAAGCTGGTCTCACTGGATTTTTTTTCCCATGTTTGAGTAGTGATGAGAGGTAAAGTGGTACCAATTTGTGGACTTCCTGACTGGCACACGTCTGCTGGGGAGGCCAGTGGGAGACCTGGAGCCCTGGAACTCGTGTGCATTAGGGCTGCCAGTGTCTACCAGGAAAGGCTCTGGCTACCAGCCTCCTTCTCCTGCTAAATACTTTGGGCTGTGCTTAAGTTTAATCAGATGCTCAAACCCACTTGACTTAAGTTGGTGCTGCAGCAGAATTGGTGTGTGCCGAGAGCTCTGGCTGAGTAAGGCGTGCCAAGGTTTACATCTATTTTGGTGGGCCAAAGGAGAGAAAAATGTGTCATTTCGGAGCTGGCTGCTGAGCGTTCCTCGAAGGGGCTGAGCACCCTCAGCTCCAAGGGTTGTCTATGGGAGTTGACAATGCTCAGTGTCAATCCTGGAGTGAAGTTTATTATTAGACTTGGTAATAGCAAGTGTATGGGAGAGATGGGAGCTGCCTGTGACACAGCAATGTATAGTCATAAAAATGCAGATCTGGAGAACATTACCAATGGGTTATAATAATTTAAAGACGCGGCTATTTAAAAATGTTGTGACTAAGATTCAGAACAAGACATTTAGCTCTATAAATAGCTTCCTTTGTTTCCCCTCAAACACAGTCGCATGGTTTGGCCTTCATTTTTTCAACAATCCATTCTGCTAGGAGAAGGCATTTATTCCTTAAGTGAAAATTAAAGGTTACCCAGATCTGATATGACATTTTTTCTTTTCCCAGGTAAAATGTGAGGCTAAGTCAGCTTTGCCCAAACCCAAGAGTAACAACAGCAACTGTAAAAAAGGCTCAAGTGAGGATAAATCAAAGATTGCCGTAGGTGAAGAATGCAGAGCTGATGAGCAGGCTTTCCTTGTGGCTCTTTATAAATATATGAAAGAAAGGAAAACACCAATTGAACGAATACCCTATTTAGGTTTTAAGCAGAGTAAGTATCCTTTTTCTCACTTTCTTATTGACATTTTAGAATGGTTTGGCTTCTCTGGAGAAAGCATTTGCACACGGAAGCCTATTTTAAAGCTTTATGGATGGGGGGACCATGTTTGTATCTACACATTTTCCAGTCCAGGCATTTCACTGTCTTATGCCTAGATTTGCATCTCTTCCTTCTGGGGTAGTTGCTGCCGGATATTTATAGGTTTAAATCCGCCGATTATGACTAGAAATAGGCATGTTGAAAACTCTCTAGTTTTCTGTTTTGTAAATCTGCAGCGTCTGTAATGCCTTTCTTCTGAGTTAATAATATGACGTATCTTTATTGTGCCCAGATGTTCTTTATGAAAGGACAAATATTAAAGGAAGATATTTAAAAGTGGTCAAGAAAGGCACAAAAGGGATCGTATTTTTAAGCCCCAAAATGTGTTTATGGTTAATAAATTACTGACTTCGGAGAATATAAAACCAGACTGTATCTGTTTAATACAGAATGCAGTGTTTAGAATTGCTTTGGCATGTACAGTTCATAGTGCCACAATCTGTAAAGCAATTGTAGGTGGAGAAGATACAGTTGTAACTAAATTTTACATAAATATTGCAGCACAATGTAGATCTTTCAGAGTTTCCAACAAAAGCTGTATATGGGGGTATTTTTCCTCCTTATCTATAGATTGAATGATACTTTATTTCCTTAAAGGGAGAACTTCATGGATTGAAATATTATTTACTCTAATTTATCTCCCAGATTAAAACCATGTGTTATTTTGATGAAGAATGTCAAACCTGTATGTTTTACATAACAATTTACATACCTAATAGCAATTGGCACTGATTGCAACAGGCCTCCAGCAGCCATTATAAACTTATATAACTCCGAATGATTACAGTGTTTGTCTGAAAACTGGCTGCTTGAAATGGAAGTAAAATTAATGTACTATGAACAGCTTCGTTGCATTATGCATTGATTCAGATTAAATCAAGGCCTAAGCAAAGCTCTTGATAGCTTTGAAACAGTACAAGGTTCAGTGAGGCTTTCAGAACGCTTTGTGTTAACAGAAAAATTCCCTTCCCCCGCCCC
>NW_010273276.1:29603-29890 GCF_000690775.1 Eurypyga helias | reverse complement strand
CGTTTTATTCTGCACTCCCTCAAACATGGGGACAAGGTGGGCTTGAAAGACAAGCCAAAGTAGTATTTCTAAAATTCCCACCAGAGGTAGGACCCTCTGCTAGCATTTAGCTGAAATACAGTGAAAGTTGCCTGATATTCATTATAAATTAGGCGCCTGATCCAGCAAATACTTAAATGCCAAGAGTAAGTATGCTGAGAAGAGCAGAAATATTTGCAGGGCGGGGCTCCCTGTTTGTCTAGCAAGACTTGTGCAAACATTGCCAGTATAAATAGGGTAGTGGGAAG
>NW_010273276.1:20273-29506 GCF_000690775.1 Eurypyga helias | reverse complement strand
CTGCAGCGTTATTGCTGCGTCTGGCGTCTGGCCTGAAGTATTTGTAGTATGTCTATGGGGAATCACTGTTTGTTGGTGGGATAGTGCACACACCTTCCGTAGAGCGGTGATATCAATTTTTCTTCTAGCAATTAAAATAAGATAAAATAAAAATCTAAATAAAATAAAAATAAATAAATTAAATGAGTCACCAGCAGCAAGCAGTGGCCCCATGGGACAGTCAGCGAGGATGAAAAGCACATGAGAGGGGAGGAGTTCTGCAGGAGAAGTAGCATCTCCCAACACATTTTTTGAAGGGGTTGCCTCTATGCCTCCCACCCCAGAGCTGTGGGCAAGGCACAACCACCCATACCGTAATTATCATGGTAATTTTCATTTGTGCTCCCCCTGGGTTCCTTTGCACAGGCCCCGTTAGAACGCAGCTTATTGTTTATTGATTATGGAGGCCATTATCTGAGCTGCTGTAAATATTGGATATTGTTGTTTAATCAATAGGCTTCCTCTGTGAGCTGGTGTGTGGCTCATGCTTGCTGGCTAATGAAATCTGTATTAAACAAATAATTAAAAGAAACATTCTTCCCAATGAGTAATTTTTATTATCGAAGTTACGGAAACATGCTACAGTCATTATACCATGCCTCTTATCAGCAAAGTCAAATGAGCCCATTACCTTTGTCTCAGTGTATTTTTCCAGTCCTGTTAAGGAATCTAAGTGTGTTCTCTTATACGTAATTAAAAATATATATAGTACAGCCTAATATTTAATGCCTCTTTTTAAAATGTTTCACGGGAGCTTTTTCAGGGGCTGTGAGCTTTTTTTCTCTATTTTTATTTAAAAAAATGTTTAATTTACATTTCTTTGACATATGTTGGTTAATGCAATGCTTATCTAAATACTTATTGTCCCTCTAACAGTTAACCTTTGGACTATGTTTCAAGCTGCTCAAAAACTGGGAGGATATGAAACAGTAAGTGTTTAAGTAACTTAAATGAAATAATTGTGCAATCTAACTTTTCCCTGTTAGAAAAAAAAAATGTAAAAGCAAACAATCATTTGCTGCGTTTTAGGCTAGCTCTACACATTGTGGGTTTATTGGATCGTGTTTGGAAACGGTCCCAATTAGTTCCAGGTTTGGCAAAATTGTAAACTTGTCGTAAAAACTACAAGTGGAAAACATATGTAACTCTTCCCTGTCAAGGAAATTAGTTGGGTCTGTAATTTTTTCCCATGTTGAGAAAGGGCTATTATTGTACAACAAGCCAAGATTGCATAAAAGAAATTTCACTTGGCAACATCCCTGACATCTGTTCATGTCTAATATGGGAAATGTATTAAAGGCTTTCAAAAGTAATCAGCATTGTCCATTAAGGAATAGTATGCTGCAGGATCTTCTCTTATTCCAAGTGTAAAAGATCTTTATTAGACAAGGGTCAGTACCACGTAAACAGGAAGTTATCAAAGTAATTCAGAAAAGTCTCTGACACTTTTTATCAGCTAACCATATCTGACAAGAGCAGTTTATTTTTAGCTCGCAGGAAAATTTGATGGCCATGGATTTTACAGCGTGTATTTTGAACCAATAAAATATTAAAGCAACAAACTTAGATTAAAATCTTGAAATGAGAAGAAAGAGCTGCATTAATATGGCACATCGAGATGACATCTGCAATAAAAGCCAGTTGACATAGGAAGATGTCGTCATTGGAAACATTTTCTTTGCACACAATGATCAGATTAAGTTGTTCAGTTCCTGCCGCAGTTGGATGAAAGAAATTATTTTTGCTTTGTTTACGAAGTAATCTGGGACGTATCTCTGCTGTAGAGAAACGACAAGAAGAAATGCACTATCGAGAAACTGAAAGTCGTTTGAACCAAAATACAAAACTCACCGTGTTCCTTCCCTACAACAAAGCATATTGTTCTGTAAATCAGCAGCCCGGGTTGATTTGCATGGGTGTGTCAGGGACTTTGCGAAACGTGAAACCTAACATTTCAACAAAAACGTATACTTGATTTGGCCTGGATTGTTCCTGTATCTTCCATTAATCAGCACATACCACGCGTATGTACAGGGGTGTGCGCAGATGTGCTCATGGGTATGTATGAATGAATAGCTGCCTTAGATAGATCGTTACAGCAATTATGAGCCAACAGTAATCACCAGGAGCCGTAAAGTGCAGTGTAAATGAGGGCTAAAATCTTGAACTTGATCCAGGGCACGAGGGAAGGCCGCGAAGGAGGTTGAAAGGAGAGTGGCATGTTCAGAGCGCTCGGGGAGGTGAGCGATTTTCACCGCAGCGTTTCAGATCTGCTTGAAGGGACAGAGAACCCAAGCAGGAACACCAAAGTGGTGACTTGCTGAAGGGAGCTGAGTTTTAGTGCCAGAACGAGAGCGGAGGGATGGGTTTAGAGATGTTAGAGAAGGTGAACCTCAGTGCCTGGGGCAGAGCAGGAATAAGATGGTGAGATTGTGAATGCAAAACCAAAGAGCCAGGTCTACCAACAGCAGCAGGAACATGGGAGGAGCAGAGAAGGATCGCATGTGTGAGAGTGTCATCCAGAGTAGCATCAGTCTACCCTGGTCTCAAAGCTCCTGTCCTTTTCCCAGTGACAGATGTTCTCTGTTGTTTAGGGACATTTGTCACCTTTGATGAAAATGTACCAGTGGTGCTTTTTCTTCATAGAGAAGAAACTAAGCAATTGCTTGCTGGTCAGTAAATGGCCAGGCAAGCACAGCTCGCACCCTCTGGCATACCTGAGAACCCAGCTTCAATTTGACAGTGGCTGTCATTAAAGTCATGGGCCTGATCCTGGTTTTATGATGTGAGTGGCTGCTGTGCTGTCTTTGCAGAAGAGTTGAAGCTGGGAGGACCGTTGTGATGCCATTTAAGTTGTACATGGAGCATGAGACTTCCTGACCTCAATTCCCTTCTGTTAACAGTCTCATCCTCAATAGGGATCTGCCTTTGCTTTACATTCCTTGAATGTTAAACCAATAGCTGTTGAAATACTTTGACCTGTGCACACCCTGGTTTTTATTATTTTATGGCCCGTTGATACTCACTGAGTTTGCCAGGCTGCATTTGTTCGTACATGTTTTATCATGGCGAGCATTGCTGCGAGGCTTTTGTGTTTGATTCATCTTTCATTTTTAAGCAAGGCAGTGGATAACTGGGGTGACATGGACCTCAATATCAGTTCCTGAATCTCAGGCAGGTCTGCTTAGATGTAGAAATTTTGAGTGAGTGACGACCAGAATCCACTCCTTTCACATACAGTGCCCATATCTATTGATGATGAAAAGTCATGTGCAGAGCAAAGGCTTTTTTGAACCTACCCTGATGAATACACATTAATCTATATGGACCCTTCCATCTGACTTGAACAAATAATTTGTCCATTATAAGGGCTTCATCACCTTTAACTTGTTTTAAAATTTCACAAGTTTCTGGTTTGTGCATTGAGGTAGAAAGCAGTCTTTTCTCTTGGAAGTCTTGTAAAGAAAAGAATATTTAGAATTAGATATTTGACTTCAGCATGTGACAACCATTTCATGAACAGGAAACAAATAAAAGGCTGGTTAAAATCATGTATGGGAGCTCAGGGTGGTCAGGTGACTAGGTTTTTACTAGTAAGTATAGAAACTTTCCCAGTTAAAGCAGTTTGAAACCTTACGTCCTTGTGTTTGGCAGAACAATCATAGCTAACCCATTTTCAGTTTCATCCCCTGCCCTGCCCACCTTGTCCATGTATAGCTGCTTCAGTGGGGCTTTAAAAACATCTTTGAGAAACAAGCGGAGATTATGTACAGTGTTTTCTAGCTTCTGCCCAGATTCACAGAGCCCAGTCCTGTCAGTTAAGGATCTAAAAGTGAATGAAATCAGCCAGGGATTGAATTTGAGATGCAGAGAACAACTTCCTTAGCCATCTGTCTGGCTTTCCTTTATGGTCATGTATCAGGGGCTGGAATGGATCCAGCGAGGCTTGACAGAGACTATTACCTGTACATACAGGATATACATACGGGATTGTCTAGTAGTTTCAAGTCATGAT
Source organism: Eurypyga helias (assembly GCF_000690775.1). Classification (NCBI taxonomy): domain Eukaryota; kingdom Metazoa; phylum Chordata; class Aves; order Eurypygiformes; family Eurypygidae; genus Eurypyga; species Eurypyga helias. The sequence continues at coordinate 25,452 of NW_010273276.1, read as the reverse complement.
TGTGTGTCATATGTCATATTTAAGGGCTCTCCTGCTAGAGTACTTGTGAGGGTCATTTCTCATCAGTCCATTATCTGTTTGATTACTAATTGTTAGTTAATTGTCAACTATAGCTGTAATACTACCCTCCCATGTACCTCTTGTTGGACATAATAAAGGCTTAATAAAAATAGCAACCCCTACAAATTGGCTTACGTCCTTAACAGATGAAGCTGTCTCTCTGGAATTGGTGGGATCATGTTCCTCTTAAACAAAGATATGTGAAATTAGCATCTTTGTTACTAATTATAGGAGAATGCATTGGATCGCAGTCTCTCTAGCAGACCTTCACGGTATGAATGATTTAAAATGTCCCCAAATCCCTGGGTGAAATACAAAACAATGTCACATTCTAGGGGGCTCAGCTGCAGTGGTATGTAACAGCCATTGCCTGGTATTTTCTCAGTCACCCTAAGTCGAGTGAGTAAAAGGTGCGGATGTTCACAGATGGGAAACTTCCAGGACTTTTATCTAAAGAGTTGTCCTTGGCAAGTCACGAAGTGGCATTTTCCCTTTTGAGCCAACACAAGAGGAGTGCCTTGGCATGTTTGCAGAGGGCTGTGGTGCTGAATGGACTCTACCTGGAGGTGTCTTAGAAAGATAAAGGATAAAAAGAAAATTAGGTGGAGCTTAACCTGTGGTGTATAGCAGCTTGAATTTTGCCAAAGGTCAGGGAGATCCCACTTAACTGCTGCTTCCTGGAAGCAACAATGAAGTGCTTTAGTTTTTAAAAATCAATGATTGACATGTACAGCAGTTCTGCGTCTGGACAGGCCCAAAGAAACTGATATATCAGTGGAATGCAAAGCTACCTGGGTTTGTTTCATACAGATCTAATACCCAGAGCTCTGTTTGAGGGACGTTGTGAACATCATGTACCATGGCCAGAAAATCCCCTGTTAGATTTGCAGCAAGAAATAAGCATGAAGGCTTTTTCATGAGGGAGGGAGCTGGGATTGCAGTGCAGAAGACCTTAAGATTTCTCAAAGCAGAAGACACCATTAAAAGCATGTGTATAAACAGTCCCCTACTTTAACAGATAAGATATTGCTTTTATTTGGTTGTTCTTGCATACCAGTCACTGCCTAATACTGTGGTTATAGGAACCAGATCCGATCTGCTCTCAGGTCTCTGAGCAGACCAGTCTCTTGCTTAACTCCAAATTCTGCTGATAGGATGGAAAAGATAAAATGGATGGAAAAGATGGAATTGGATGGAAAAGAAAGATGTCATAGTGGTTTTCAAAGCTCCTGGCTTCCAATGGGCCCAGCTCCAGGATCGTGAAGCTTTAGGTTGGAGCAAATTGTGGGAGGGGTCTGCAAACCAGAAGACTACTTTAAAACTAAACCCAGCATTGGGATGGGAAGCTGTCAAAGAGGAGACGGGCCTGTGCAATTGCCTTAATTAATGGGTGAACCTGGAGCATCCTTGCACTTTTAGAAATGTGGCAGGCACTGGCAGGGATATATATGTATGGTAGGAGTAGGGAAAAACAAATTGGAGAACTAAAGCGGCAAAGGTTCTTTGTCCTCTGTGTGTTTTCTACTGGAGAGGGTTAACTTACGAAAGGAAACTGAAGCTGAATTAATCAAAATGTGAAATGAAAGTTCTCAGGACATTTGTTAAAGCTTTTGCAGGGTCCTAGGCCACTATAGCTCCATGCCCTTAAAAAAAAAAACCAAAAAAAAACCCCAAACTTTTTGCTTCTGAATGTTTATGGGAAATTCCCTGCACAGGCAGATAAAATATTTTACCATTTTCATGCCTTTTGTTATCTTCCTTTTCTGTTCCTCATATGCCCTGGTCGTGGACATGTTACTAACCGGGAGCAGATGCAAGCCCTTTTCAGAGTGAAAACTGCCCTGCGAAGGTAGCCCAGGCAGGTGTTTTTGGTAGGAAGAGCAACCATAAGCAAAGCATTGCCAGGCCCTGCCCTTTCCTGGCTCTTCAGGAAGTTCCTAGGCACTGAGGTGGCTGGGAAGGACTTGTAGGAGAGAAGAAAGCAGTCCTCAGTTTGGATGTGGCCAGCATGAGCATCCAGTTGGAGCTGTGCTGCCCTACATGACAACTGTGAAGTTTCTACAGCGCAGCATTTTGTTCCAATTGTTTAAGGATGTGATTTATCAGTTACTCTAGTCCTTTGAAGTTTATTAAGCATAAAAACTAAACTTTCCAGAGCGGGGAAAAACTCGACCCCAGGCTTTGTTAGAATAACAATCGTTTCAGGAATGTCAAATTTAAACTTAGCTCGGTATGTGGGAGGGCACAACTCTGCTAATTACCAGGGAGTTCTGGTCCATTGCAGAGGCAGAATTGGATAAAGCTGGGCAAATGTTTGTGTAAATACTATTATTCTAAACAGCCTAGGGGAGAGAGAGACACACCAAAAATTATTTCAAAGGGATTCCCTTTCCCCTCAAAGATGGTTGTGTTTACTGATGTTCTAGCTTATATATTGAGTCTTGAGTCAGCTCACAGTTAATGAGACTTGGGCTCTAAGGTTATCATTTTCCTTTTGAAAATGGAGAACATGTTTCTTAGTCGCATGGGGATGTTTAAAAAGGGGGCTCGCAGTAGTCCTCTTGCTGACTAATCCTTTGCTTTCGTTTATAGCTTCTGCACAGCATCACTGTACTTAGCCAAAGTATCAGATCCTGGCCCACCACCTTGCAAGCCAGCCAGGCTGTGCTTGCCAGAGGGCCAGAGCACAGACCCCAGGTTGGCTTTGTGCGTCTTTGTTCCCCTGAGACTGTCAGAGACTTGATTTAATATAAAGCCACTTGCAGCAGTCCTCAGGGGACTTGGGATTTTTGGGACCTACCAGAAGGCAAGGGCAGTCTGGCCATTCCTCTGACGTTTGCCTGTCCCGAGGATGGGTGGAATAGGTGTGGGAGGAAGGACCCAGAGGTAGCTTCCCATCCAGGCATTCCTCCACAGCAAGGTACTTGGTCCAGCTCTTTTTTGACCTTTCCAGTGGCAGAAGGAACATCTCATGATGTTCTTTGTGGCTTATCGGGACGCCAGTCCTTCAAGCCCCTTAGTAATAGTAATAGGTAGAAGTGTGGGTAGCCTGGAGAAGAGACAACATAAGAACTTAAAATAGACTTAAAATTAACCTTTCTTCAGGTGATTGTTTGATTTTTATTTAAATATATTTTGTTTGTGTGGAATTTATCCTTAATTGCAGTCTCTCTCTTGTGCCTGTGGTCTTTGGACTAGTTACAGAATACAGAAAAATAAAATCAGTGAATGCAGTCAGTTCGTTTTGCTGTAAATGAGTTTCAAGATAAGATATTCCCACCCCCCTTTTTTTCCTCCCAAGTATTTATAGGTGCAAATTATTTAGAGGTACTAAAAGTGAGTTGGGGGTGCTGATGTTTTCTAGGGAGAAGGGTACGAACAGTAAACTTGAAGAAATTGCCACGTTATCAAATGATTAAGTCTCCAGCCATGCTTTTGGCTTCGGAGAATAATTTCTGCAAAGGAAGGCTTTTCCTTTTCTCTTGAGTGAAAAAGAAACACCTTTTACCCTGTAATATTTAATGACGGTAGCTATCTGCTCTGTTTAGATTAAAATTACATGCCTCAGATTGCAAGTTGTAATATTTGTTTTCTTCTGATTGCTGCCTTGAGCTCCTCAGTAAACGCCATTGACTGCTCTGTGGGTAACTCTGAAGAAGCCTCCGGGGCTGAATACATTAAAATCCACAACATTCCACAGAAAATGACAAAATTCTCCCCAAATTGCCCCCACAATTTTCCACTGGCCTTCTTTATGAGCTGCAGGCGAAGGGGCGTGATCTGTTGTGCTTGTCCTATTCCTGTTTTTCTTCCTGTTTTAAATATAGCGGAATATATAAAATAATGAAGTGGTATTCAGAAACAATTCTTTTGCCAGGTCTTCCATCTGTTATTCTGTATAATCCTAATTTCTGTACAAAAAACCAGAACCGTGGTATGCAACTCAATATGTTACAAGATGTTTATTTTCATCAGTGTGGTCCAATAAAGTACATAGCTCAAATATTAACATTGGAGTATGTTAAGATTTCATTACTATTTGATCTATATATTTTACTGACATAAATGGATAAAAATAAACAGCTTGTAACATACAGAGTTACGGACTATGCTTTTGTGGATTTACAGAATTCTGTGGTGGATTTGGGCTTTGCAGCAGATTTATTTTCTCTAATTCAGTTAAAATAACTATGTAATCATTATTTGTGCTGAGTATGGTTCAAGCTTCATTTTCATAATTCACCGTGGGATTTGTCTGCATAACTTCTGATGGTTAATGACCCTGTATTGATTGAGATTCTCTTTTGTGAGGCTGTATTGCTTGTGACTTGATAATGAATCAGTCAGATCACTCCATTTTAGAGAGAAAGAACATAGACGTAGTGTTAACTTGCAAAAAAAAAAAAAAAGAAGACACCCAAAGCTCTGTGCACTCTATATATTCTGTAGGGGCTTTTATAGTGCTTGTAGTACATGCTGTTCTGAAAGTGTCACACATGCATTTGTTGTTGTGAACTCAAACGCTGTAGAATCTGTAAAGATGCAAGATTAAATTTTCCATTGCCATTTTTACAGATAACAGCCCGTCGACAATGGAAACATATTTATGATGAATTAGGTGGTAACCCTGGAAGCACAAGTGCTGCTACATGTACTCGCAGACATTATGAAAGGTAAGATAACAAATCTGAAATGCTTGTTTAATAATGAAAAAATTAATTTGGAAAGCCTTCAAAGCATTTAATAAAGAATTAGAGAAAGAGAGAGAGAGAGGCTTCTTAAAGATGTAGTAAATATTCCCCCAACAGTTTAGTCAGATAATCCATTGTAATTTAAACCAGAGTGTGTGTCTCCAGTGACTAAATAAATAAAGCAAGCATCTGATTTTTCTTTGGTACATATCTTAATTTTTACAACAGCTTTCTGGTTAAAGAAGCTGAAAAATTGAGCAAAACACACTCAAGGAAAAATAAGAAATGACAGCTAATTGATGCAAACACTTGTCTTCTGTCGGTTTTTAGGAATACCAATTAAGCAAATTGTGGTTGTGATCAAAATAATGGGGAGGCCCACAATGCAGGGTGCTGTTAATGTTGTAGGTCATGCAGAGCATTGCATT
>NW_010273276.1:13336-20238 GCF_000690775.1 Eurypyga helias | reverse complement strand
CTGCTGCCAAACACTCTTTCTCTGCAGCCATTGTTGCTGGTCAGAACTGTTGATTTCTTATTCTTCCCATGTAGATAATAACTTCCAGGGCTTGTGAAGCCAGCACGCATTGAATAAAATACTGGAGCTGGAATGTTGTTTTGGTTTAGTATGATTTTTAGAAGCAACTCTTTTTTTTTTTTCCCCTTTTCTCTTTTTTTTCTTTTCTTTTTTTCTTAGACAACTGAATATTAATAAAAGCTCTGAAATTGCAGGCTCAGATAAGGAAAGTCCAATCTCTTGTTGCTGGGCGTAAACAAGTTACATTGCTGGGGTCAGGAAGAGGTTGTACTTGCCTGTGCACAAGACGGCACAGCAGCGTTCTGCTCAATGGGCAGGTTTTCACCTCCTTTTAGTTCCTTACGTGTTGGCCACTCCAAGGGAGATGCTGCCGTCCCCATGGAGGGAGAGGTTGATCACCCTCATTTACAGGGGAACGTCTCCAGCATAAGGACTTGGGTGCACAAAGAAGTTGAGTGTAATGATGCTATAAAAGTTGGAGTCAGAAGCTTTCTGGAGATCGAGCCAAGCAGCAGACCAAATTGAGTGAGTTGCTGTGCACGTCAGATGGGGCTTTTCCCTGCCTTTGCATTGCAGACAAATGTTACAGATTGTTTTCATTGACTCATCAGATTGTGGGTATTCAGCTCTTCCCCTCCATCGTTACAGACCTGAGGGGCTCAGGGCTTCCTCTCGCACCCAACACAGCTGATGGGTTTCAGACTGGCAGTCTGAGTCTTCCCTCGCCAGATGTGTTTTGTAGGATGTTGTTTATTTGACAGAGGAGAGACCCAGGCACGCATGAGAGTTAGGTCTCTGTGGGTTTAGGTCACGCAGGGAACAAGCATTTCTGGGCTTTGTGTTGAAATCCCAGAGTCACCGAGAGAGCGCGTCTCTCATAGTTGTGGAAAAATAAATGAGCCATTCACAAATATTCCATGAACCCTTGTCTTTCTCTCTCCTGCTTTCATGGTAGTGGTTTATTTTTTTTACATGCAAAACCCTTGAATTGCACTGCCCTTCAATGCGCAGAGACTCATCCATGTGACTTACTCAGCAGTTACTCAGGGGTATGCTACAAAGTGCCACAAGCCCATCACTAGAAAACTTAAGCAGATTCATGATGCCTTCAAGATTCAGAAGCCTTTCCAGGCTACACAAAGCACTTCTTCTTGTCTTGAGCCAGTCTGAGGAAGGAGTCATCTTTTGATTTATGGTTAAGATGGATCTTAGCACACCAAAGAGCTCAAATCTGTGTTCTTGGATGCCAGAGCCCATTGTGTAGTTCTGGGTTAGGTCTGATTTGAGGCAGAACCTATTTTCCAGGTCTCAGGGAGGATGTCAAAAGATGACATTTGGAGAAAAGGCCTTATAGGAATTTGAGGTTAGCCCCGAGCTTACCTAAAATATGCTTCAGCAAATCTGGTCTGAAAAAAACGAAACACGTATGCAAAAACCCTCAGTGCCTGGTCCAATCTCTGGACTTCTAGCGTTAGGCACTTTTTTTCCACCACAGGAAAGCTGTATTAAGCCTCAGACTTGGAAAAAAGTAAATGAAATTGTCATGGTTTGTTTCAGCTGGTAATTCTAACTACAGCACCTGTAAATGTAATGCTCATTTATAGCCAAAGTGCTCAGATGACATTTAATCTAAAACTAGAACTGCGGTGCAGGAATACACATTCGTGATTCAGGACACACATACATTTTCTAACTTGGAAGTTGAGCTGTAAAGCTAAACTGGAAATTGAATTAAGCTGGGAAGTAAATGCTGAATAAACCTCATGATTTTTCCTTTCTGAATCCCACTGGCCTTTCCTTGCTTACTGGAGGCAGAACAGGCAGTTCCCTGACTTCACGGCTGTTGCTGCTGTTTGACTTAGCCTTGCCATTCATCTCTACAACTAGATCTCAAGGGCACCCGTGTTGTGTTAACTAGCTTTCTTCCAAGATGACAGAGAAGCTACTAGCTATTTGCACCAGCTTTAGCATATCAAGGCTGCTTAGGTGGCAGTGACCTTTCAGTGGCAGTGACCTTTCAGTGACGTCCTTAGGATGCTGAGGAGTGGAAGGGCACATTTGTCCCACTCAGGTATGGCATCCCTCCTTCCTGCCCTCTCCAACTTCCCCTCTGTAAGGTGGAGTTTCACACACACTCCTTCAGAGGGAAAAAAGGGGGGAAAAAAAGAAAAGGAAAAAAAATAACCAAGAAACGGATAGGGCAGAATTGCCTCTATCTAGCACATGCCATGAAGAAACGTTGCTGCTCTCTCAAGGTGCTTATAACCTCTGAACAGCCAGCATGTTGCTGCAGACCCATGGCACCAAGGATGGCCAAAGCTGAAACAAAGCCAGACTTTAGGGAATGCTCTGCTCCCCTCGCCACGCCTCCCCGTTTGGAGCAGGGGTTGTGGGGGTTGCTGCCAGTGTGCTACAGGTAGGCAGGGTGCTTCGGTCCATGCTTTGTTTCCCTGGTAAAAGGGAAAGAAAGATTTTTGTGTGCATTATCAACTGATTCATTTTTCATGTGGTACGGTTTGTGTTTCCAGTAACTGGTTTCATTTTAAAACAAGGCAAGGCTGCCAGTGTTTCAATAAGTGTTATTTGTATATTAGTTAGACAACTTTTGTTTTATTAATGATTATAATAATGACAGTGCAGGTTGCTGAGTAGAAGCAATGGGTGGTTTTATTTAAAGCAGAGCAGGCATCGTATAATGCCAATGAATGTGTTATTGTCACTGTAGGCATGGCTGGTCTGAACCTGCCTCTGATTGGGTTATTCCAAATAGGCCCAAGCACTTCATAAAAATGTCTTTGTCAGCCTAGTTTTCCTTCCAAACCTATTCATCTCTGTCAGTTTTTAATATTAGTACCAGGCTTTTGGCTATAGTCCATTAGTACTGTACTTAATTGCTCATGTTACAGATGATTACCAATATAAAAAGCATTAATGTTTTCCCATCGTGGGGCTGTTGTTCTGTGCACGACTCGGACGGTACAGTGCTTATGAGTTGTTGTTGTTGTTTTGGTCGTTACTTTCTTTGTCTGTGCTCCTTTAATCCATTTACCTTGCGTGATCACAGAAAGCTAGAGGCGCGAGTGGTTGGCATTAGCTGATTCAGCCTGAACCTTTCCTGTGAAACTCAGCAGCCCTTGTCAGTACCCTACATCTCTCTCTCTTATCAAGAAACCCTCAGAAACGGCTACTTTTCTGCGAAGCAGTCTGCGCCATTCTGCCTTCCCCTAATAATGCAGATGTGGTTTTCACATGCAGGGTTTGAGGTTTCTTTCGCTTTTACACAAAACACATGATGGGCAGCTTTAGTTTTTCCGGCATGAACGATAGGCTGTGTTTCTGAGGTGCTAGTGACGTTGAGTTAGGGATTTTTCATACATATTACACCACCGTGACCCCCTCAAAAAAAACCCCAAACCAACAACAGCAACAACACCGACAAAAAAACCCCACCCAACTTGCTATTTTGCAATGTATATAAAGTTCCCAATATAATGCATTGAACCACACAAATATACAAGCAGTTGCCTGTTGAGGCCTTGTTCTGCCTCCACGTCTGGCTGTGATTCATCTCGGTTTCCTCCAAAGCAAGCCCTGTGCACGAGCTGCGCACAAACACGCGTGGCCTGGGAATTGTGGTGTGCAGTGGCAACACTCCTCGGCTGCTTTGGTGGACACACGTGTTGGTATTGAAAGGTGCCCTGGCAGCTGGACAGTCCCATGGAGCAGTAGCCCTCCTGAGCTCTCTGGATGCCATGGGGAGCCTGGTTCCCTTGGGGTCTCCAGCAGGGATGGAGCCCAGAACCTCCCATGGGCCGTGCCTTGCTCTTCTGGTATCTTGAAAACCAGAATGTCCCAGTCAAACCCTGCTGGAGGGTGATTTATTAGGCTTCCTGCTCTCATCAAATTCAGGTGGTTGAGGGGGGAAGTGTTCTGCAGAGCCATGACCCCCTGGGGCTTGATGAGGACAGATAGGTGAGATGGGTCACAGCAGCAAGAAGCGGTTCTTCACAGTTCAGCAGAGTGGCTGTGCCAACGCTTTGGACACAGACCCATGGAGGGCCTTATTCTGGCTGTGAGCCCCTGGGTACCTGAAGAGGAGTCCCTTCCCAGGGGACTAAACCCCAGGAGACGCAGTTTTTTCTACGGTTCAGAGCCCGTTCTGCCATTTTTCTCTCTAAATCACTCACATAAATATTCTGTATTATCAGAAACACAAGGCGGGTCAAAATAAGTCCCTTACATGGTTTCCCTTTAACAGCCGTAAAGTCTCTCTACCCTAAGGATATTGTGCAGTAATTCAATATGCAAGAGAGCCCCGTGTTCCATGCAAATGCTGTTTGGTTTTGTTAAAGCGTTTGGATAACTTTGGTATCGTGTCAGCATTTCAGTGGAGTTTTGTAGGAAGTAGGAGCCAATCTTTTAGAGAGGACAAAAAATAAGAGGCTAGTATAGAGTCTACATGAAAATGCTTATGGTTATCTTCTAATAACGTTGTAATTAATAGAAGGTTTTGATTTACACTGTTAAGTGTGAAAACATCCTCAGGCAAAAATTAATCAAGTGTTATGTCATGCTGTAAACTACAGCTAGCTCTTTGTTTGACCCAAAAAATCTTGCCAAGCGGCAGTTTTTTCTTGTTGTATTAACTTGGTTGTTTTATTTTTGTCTTCACCCCACTTTCCTGCCCCCCTCCCGCTTCAGATCGTCACAGACTCCCAAAAAACTTTGCAAGTTGCAAATTGTCTCAATAGTTTTCCATCAAGCACAAATTTAAGCCTGAAGATAGATGAGGTGTCTCAGTCCTCTCTTTCTTTTCCTGGGTTTATGGTTTGGTGGTGGTTTTTTTTTCTTTTCTGTTTGATAAATAACAAGAGGTTTCTACTTATGATTTTCTGCCCTCAGGGCTTTATCATTAAGATTAAATAACTGTACTCTCAAGCATACCACTGAACAAACATCTTTTCAATTATGTGAGTAACAGATGCTTTAACAAAGGAACTATTGAAAATTCAGAAAGCTTCCCCCCTCCTCAAAATTTAAAAAGTATCAGATGACAGAGGAATGTAATTGTTTACCATTAAAACAGATCCTTAGCTGTCCATTCAAAACATCTGAGAACACACAGTTTTTTCAGAATTTCTTCAGGACTGGGTTTACAGCCTCCGAGACTTACTGGCCAGCACTGGAGTCAGCGGGAGTTCTAGGGTGCAAGAATGCTGGACAGTTGGGCACTGCCTTCCAGTGCCTGGAAACAGATGATCTCTCTCCTTGCAGGGAATTCTTTTCCCCAGCCCCATCCTTCTTTCCACTGGGGAGTTGTTCCAGCAGAACAGGGGGACATCGTGTCCTACCTAGTGCTCCCGGGTGGGTGGTCACCCAAGCAGAGGGAACTTCCCAGGCATGCCTGCCGTACACGTGTGCGTCAACACTTGCCGGGCACGGAGGCTGTGCCGTGTGCCCGGTGCTCTTGGGTCCTGGCACTCCTCGCAGCTGAGCTGGGTGCTCCTGGCTGGTCAGCGTCAGGCAAAGCGTGTCTTGCATGGTTACCTCACTTCTTGAAATCCAGGAGTAGGGACAGACTCTACACAGGGCGGCAAGCCTCTTTTCCATGCTGGGAGCTGAGTTGCCCCAGGAGGGTGCTGCGTGATGGGAGATGTGCCACTCTTTGCAGGAGCAGCACCAAGGGTGGAGGGTAAGATCTTTCCCTTCAGATTGCCCAGGTCCACTGGGAATCTCCGCCTTGTATTTTACTGTAGAACCTTGCTAATGTGGCAAGGGTTACCCCTACTTTGTTCAACTTTGTGCAACAGAGATGTGGCTCAGAGCTCCCAGAGAGGGTCAGCAGGATTTTAGTGTCCTTCCAGGAGACCTGCACCCCACAGGCAATGGAAAACGCTACCTGTAAGCTTGTCCTGAGCATAGGGACCAAGCACTGCAGGAACTGTATGGACCTACTGAGCAAAATGCGTGTCTGCCTTTAGATGCACAAGTGGTGGCTGTGGCCAAAACAGGCTTACAGTGATTTTGGTAGAGGGACCTGGGGACGCTGCTCTGTCCCCATCACCTTTCCTTTGAATCTTTCCCATGCAGTAAATCTGCACTGAAGGTGAAAGACAGGGGTTGTTCATCTCCCCCCGCTGAGCCATAGGATCGAGAGTGCCTGAGCTTCCCTTGCCTGGCAGTGCAGTTAAATCAACAGCTGTGTTTGTAATGTCACTAATTTCCAGTTTACTTAAAACAAAGTGTCTTTGAATTCTCTACAGCAGCGCCGTTCCCACCTTTCAGCAGTCAGCCATTCTCATTACCCACCAGCACTCCCAGTGGGCTGTGAGGAAAGTTGTTGATGAAAGGATGAAAGAGCCATTTCTTTAAGGAAGGAAAGTTCTTTGGGAAGAAAATTGAACTCAAACATACTTTGTCTTTGCTGATAAAATACATGCCAGTTTTGTACTTCAGACAAATGCAAATAATGCTATTGCTATTGTGCTCTCCACAAAAGCACGCGAGGCTTGCTTTCGTAACTCCTGGATCGTACAATGCAGTCCAGGGAAGTCAGGCTTGAGGAACGCACTGCCTGATTTCCTCAGTGTATTTTATATTCCCGTTTTGGGAAACAGGCTGAAACTTCAGAGGTTGGCTTATTCCTCTCCCCGGTTCTCTGCTGGGAATTTGTCGCTGGTGCCCAGGAGAGCTGCCTCGTGCTCCTGGCCATCCCCACCAACTGATTGCTGTTGAAGGTGGCTTGTTTCCCGTGCTTTGACTGGTCAGCATTGCTCCAAGTTTTACCTCTTTTCAAGAGCACCAGGGCAGAAAAGACAAGACTTCTCTTGGGATCAGAACTC
>NW_010273276.1:0-13305 GCF_000690775.1 Eurypyga helias | reverse complement strand
TTAAAACCGTTGAATGTCTTTCCACTGAGTTGCTAGGGAATGAAAATCGGTTTCCTCTCACAGAGGTTCTCTCACTTGTCCCAGCCTTGTGCTCAGACACTCTGGCTGCAGGGGGTGCAGGCAGCTCTGCCCAGCTGCTCTGAGGACCTGTTGAACCAGATGGTTGCCCCATTGAACCAGGCATACCAGCCGTCTGTCCCCCAGCCCCAGTAGTGCCTTCAGAGGAAGGAGCAAAAGCCCCTCTGGCATAAAGTGCCCAGGAGGAAAGTATTTTCCAAACTTCTACCAATAAAGAGATTTATTGCCTGTCCCTTTTCAGTGTGTTTGAACCTCTAGGGGCTTAATGTTCTCATGATTTACATTAGCATCTAATCCTTGCGTAATCTTACTAATCCCTTGGCCCCAAGATACCCATTGGCAGTGAGTTCCACAGGTTAACTGGTTGATGGATTCCTTTGGTGGAGCAGATGTAAATCCTTTTCCATTGCCATTGCAATCAACCTCCTTAATTTTCTGGCCAAGCATGGGAATGGGGCAGCATGTCCCAAGGAATGGGCTTTGGTATTTTAAGTCCTTCCAAGATTATTCTTGTGGCTTCAGAGGTTCCGTTGTGCGCTGTTTTGTGTTGGGCTTGGCGCCCTTGAGAAAGCAAGATGATGTCAATGGGAGATGTGCTGGAATATTTTATTCTGCCAGAAAGAAAACAAAAATAAACACTGAAACAAGCGAGATAAAAAATATTGTCAGGGTTGTGCTGAAGTGCCTCCTTCCCTCCTTCACCCTGGGGCATATGGTTCCTCCCCGGCCCGAGAGCTCCATCATATCCATACACAGTGGGGAGAATTAAAGAGGAAACTGGCAGCCTTAACATTTAATTTCCTTCCTCTTTCTGGGCTGGTCAGATCCTTTGCATTATTGTAACTACTCTTTTTTTATCATGTCTATAAATAGATGTGCTCTCATGTGTCCCACGAAGCAGAGTCGGGCCAAAAAAGTCATTCATTCTGCATAATCAATACATGGAAATGTAGTGGTTACTGGCTCAGATGGAATCTTATATTGTTAGTTCTGTAGCTGGGGAAAAAAATGTTGACTAATAAAGATTAAGGGCTTTTTTTTTCATTTTATGAAATGCTAATGATGAAGACGTGTTTGATATACTGTGAAATACATTTCTCTAATGTGAAGTTTCTGCTTTTTGTTGGGAAGGAGATTCAGTCCCCGGAGGATTTTAGAATTTGTAAATATAAAATTATCTGCTTCAGTGTTTTTTAAAAAAAGGTTGGCAGAAAGCCAGATTACTTACATTACTGTAATAGATTTGCTGACCTCTGACATCTGCTGCAGAGAAGTACATTGAATTTTTCATAATATCAGATGATGCAGATCTAAAAACTCCGTACACTCTGCACCATTATTTAATTCAGGACTTAGTAAAGCAAAATCTTTTTTTGAGTAGCAGTTTATATGTGATTAAACTTAATATTGCCGATCATAATAAATCAGGATTAGTATAGTACTGATTTGTTGATCTAACTTGTATTGATTTTAAGTTGTCTTTATTTAAAAAAAAAAAAAAAAGGACTGGCTTTTCACAGTGACTGAATTTAATAAGAAGCCCTGTGATAGCAAAGACTCCCCTACTGTTTCTGCTCTTGGCTGGAAAATGTTATTCTTGTATTATTCCAGGAAAGGAAAAAAAAAAAACCCTCATGCTGCTAGAAATCTGCTGCCTGTGGAAAGATTTTTTAATACACTAGTGCTTACATATTCTATTTATGTTAATTGACTTATAAATAATACATTTTATTAATCTTAATATTGAAATCTTGATCATGATAAAGACCCCTTTTATTTGGTCTCCTCACAGGCTTTACAAGTAAATAGTCTTTAGACCACAAAATATTCCCCCCTTTTCCTTTTTTATGAATACTTTGATACTTCCCCCCCCACCGGGAAATACAGCCACAGTTCAAAGCGACTGAAAACGTGGTGGTTGTTTCCAAAGTGCAGTACATCCGAGGTATCGGGCTCCGTTTTTTCGGGACGTCGTCTTTACCTCTCCATGCGCAAAGATTGATTAAATCTTACCTGCGCTGCAAATATTTGACCAAAAAAAAAAAAAAACGTCTTGTGTCGGTTTCAGACATGTCACATTCTGCTAAACTATTTGGCTAACAGCAGATCGCATTCTTCCTGTGTTGGGCAATATTGACCTTAAATTGGCTAAGCCGGCTGCTTTCATGGCATGTGAGCCGGCTGCTTACATGTTCTGAGAGCTGTATTAGCTTTATTACTCCTGCGCTATAAAAACTTCTAATAATCAAATGATAAGATCATATCCTGTGGGTAATTGTGTTGTACCATGACAGGGTAACTGAAAAAACATTCAGTGAAAATTGCAACCAACGGAAATCTCGACGTGAAGCGGCAATTGTTGGCGTTGCTCGACTCGGTGCTGCTCCCCGGGGTCTCGCAGCCCGCGTTCCTGCCCGCCTCCTCTCCAGCTGCCCCCCGACGCCCCCAAAAGCCACCTCGGCGGCGGCAGGGAACGGCAGCCTGCCGGCCCTCCTCAAACGAGGAGGGGAAAATCCTAGAACAAGCCATCCTTGTGTTTTGATTCAGTTTTACCTTAGTCATGCCGCCTCCCCGATACACGAAACATTTAATTCCAGATTTCCTGCCGCTGGCTCCGCGCCTTTGACCGGCTATGTGAAATGTATTTTTACTGCTGTCGGACTGCCAACTGCTGAGCTCAGTGAAAAATAACTAAAATGAAAACCTTGTACTCCCACATGAACCCTTCAGATCAGAAAAGGAAATTTAAGCCACGATTACTAATTAGCACCAAAGCTAATGAGTTCTGGTGAGGTGCAGCGGGAGGAGGAGTTGGCGTCACGCGTTACCCTACAAGGCTCGGTGGAGAGCACGCGAGCGGTGATTAATCGTGGCGACCAGGGCCCTGCTTTCATCCCGGCTGTAGCACCGGGGTTAATCGCGTGGCATCTTCCACGGAAAGGCCCGCTTGTGGGCCGGGAGCGTCTCGGTCTCCCATGGGGTGCCGGACAGTGTCTGAAACCTTTACAGGGGGAACATGTCGATTTTTAATGGGTGACGCGTTCCCGTGGAAACAAAACAAAGTCAAACACTCCCCTCGCAGTGCTAGCAATTACAGTATGTGTTTTTATTAAAAGCGATTTTAAATATTTAACACATGGCAGAGCGGCCTCGACGTTGCCCTGCGTGAAACCCAACCTTGCCTCTAGTGGAGTCCAGAGCGCTTTGTGCAGTGCGGGAAGGAATTCGGTGTTTTCACCCATATTTGCGCTTTGCGAATGAAATGTAGCAGCCTCAAGTATGAACAAGATTATTTTTTTTCTTATTCTGCTTAGTTATGCTTTTTATTATATAAACATTAACTGTAATATTACAGTGGGAAGCAGGTATTTGGCAACTACGTATTATTTTGCTAAGTTTGCATAGAGGGAGCAGTTTCCAGTTTTAGCAGCTGTAACATGTTTAAACTCAGTTTGTAATGGGATCTGAAGATGAATATTCCCTGTGGGCTCTGCTTAGCTTCATTACTGGAGCCCTGCCAAATTCAGGGCTAGAAAGTATTATTCACGCCTCTTTGCACATACCATGTCAGAGCATGCTCAGTTAATGAATTTTGTTTCTAATATAGCATAAATTAGGTTTATATTTTAACATAATTTATGTTGTATTTTATTAAAATGTAAAATATTATGATCACGAGCAATCTAATTTCTGCTCTCTTAAGCCCAAACTGTGTTTGAACATCTAAGTATGTAAATCAAAATTGCATGCTTAGAAACTGATTCTAGGATAACAAACGAATATCTGAACCAAAGAGGTTTCTGCCTTGGAGTCTTAGATTAAAGATAATTAAGGATTCCTGGTATTTGAACAGATTTATGTTGTTTATAAGCAAAGTACATTTTCTTCATAGAGTCAACTCGCCTTTTTTTTAAAAAAAAAACAAATTATGTTTGCTGTATTAAAGTTCATATTTTTAAAGTCTGAGTCTTATATTAATCCCACAGTGAGTCATTAATCATGCCAAATGCATTATAAAAACTTTAATCACTGAAGTTGAAACTGAGATTGTAATGCAATCCATCCCTTTTAATTATATCAGTTATTTTTCCTTTCAGATCAAGAATTGCAAAGGGAAAACAGATAGATTGAAACTCGGTGTGTTTGATGCTTTTGGGGGAGGATATTTTTTGTTGTTGTTTCTTCCTTGCTGTTGTTTTTAAAGCGATTTCGTGCACTTTGTGGAGGACAGTTCCACAGTGAAAAATTCCTGCGCCTTTAACTCTTTTCCTCCCTCCTTCCTTAAAAAAGACTGGCTGGCGAAGGCAGGGAGCACAGTGACTGTCACTGGGAGGGTGCGCCACAGGGGTGGCAGTGGGCTGGTGGGCTGCAGCGTGCCGGGGGCTGTGCCCACTGCCTTAGGTTTCCTGCAGCCCTGCTCCCTCTCTGCCGAGTTCCTGGCACTCGCCCTTGTGCTCAGGGGAACCACCAGCCTGGAAATTGTGTGGCTGTTATCAAGTTGGCTGTGGCTTTGTAGGTGTTTTCCTGGGGTTTGCTGCACGGTTTTAAGGGTAGGGAAGGAAAATAAAACTAAATGGTGGATTCTTTTTTTCTTTGTTTAAATCGGTCTAAAATGTGATGGCTCATATCCTCATCTGGTACAAATTGGTGTAGCCGCACAAACCTCTGCAGCGTTACTGACAACTGATCCCTACCAGCTCTAACTCCACTGAATTTATGCCACTTGATAATCTTGCCAAATAAATTGATTTATCATACTTGGGTTTATAGATGTAAAGTTTACACTGTTGCTTTTATGGCATGGAAGAAAATGGATTTATTAAGTAAACTGCTCGTGGTAGATACATTCTGTTCTTTGCTAGAATGGCAAAACCTGATCAATTATTTGTTCCTTAATCCCCTAGATTAATCCTGCCATATGAAAGATTTATTAAAGGAGAAGAAGATAAGCCACTGCCTCCAGTGAAACCTCGAAAACAGGATAACAGTTCCCAGGAGGGTGAAACGAAAACAAAAGTGTCTGGAACAAAACGCATCAAAAATGAAAACCAAAAGAGCAAGAAGGAGAAAGATAATGCGCAGAAACCCCAAGATGCATCTGAGGTTGGTTGCTTTCCTGCTTTTCAACTTTTCAATTAAAAATGTACAGCTTTAATTGTGTGAAATCCAAAGATAAAATATGTCATTTAGACCAGAGAGTTCCAACCAGTTGGCCTTTTGAGTGTGCTCGGTAATGGAAATTCAGTTGTGGTGGTACTGTCCGCGTTGGGATTTTGCTGGGCTACAAACACCAACCGGCTAGCTCCCTACTGCAGAGCAGCGATGGCAGAAGACCAAGCGCTGGATGTAACGAGTACCATTTCTGCTCATTGTGTTATACAGTGGTCACCACTAAAAGATCAGCAACTGCCAAAAGGAAACCACACAACTACCACAGTTATTTCCTAATCTAAGTATAGGATGCAGGAGCCTCTAATGCTGTTGATAATACTGTGGTAACTGTTGGACACAGCTGATTTTTATAATGGTAACCTCTGGATCAGCCCTTCTGTGCTCAGATGTATGCACATCTGTCAAAAAAACGTATCATTCCCCAGGATTTTTTATCGTGTTGTACTAAATTTCTCTTTGGAGTAAGAGGTCAGATTTCGAGGGAACCACCTTCCAAGCCCTAACCGAGACCAACTTCCCTCTCACATGCCACAGATGGTTTTCAGCTGAGATATACAGGTTCCTAGTCACCTGCTTCATATGGGCAGGCCTGGGTTTCCACAGAGAGCCACATTACCTGCAGATGGGACAGCCCTCGTGGAAGAGATTTTATGTTCACAGCCTGGGGTAAGATGGATCAGTAGAATTCACATTTGTCTGCAAATAAGGGTAAATTTCACGTGGTGCTAAGTGGTATAAAATCATTGGAGTTTTTGCCCCGCTGTTACTTGAGCGCTTTCTTTTGCACATCCTGCCCACTCGCTCCTGTGCCCTGCTTGCGCCCCGTGCGAGCGAGGCGAGGCGGTGACGCTCCTCGCGCACAACCCCTACACAAGGCATTGCTTTTCCTGTCTCAGTCTGCCAGATCACAGCACTCTTCAAGGCGTTGCAGTGAAAGTAAGTATTTAAAGAATGTCGAAACACATGATGTGCCTGGCAGACTATGGCTGCTCCTTTGACTTCGCTGCCGTCTGGCAGGTACTTAAGTCCTGTTTCTAAACCAGTTTGGAAATGGGTATTGAGTCAGCCACCAACCATCCTCCTCATTGTTGAAAAAAACAATGCAGGACCAGTAAATACGGACGCCTCTGAGACTTTGTGTACCCAGTTTTGTGTACAGAAAGATTTTATTTTCATGTCCCACTACCTACTAAGTTGTGCTTCTAAGGACAATTTTACCTCCCATCCAAGCCAGAATTTGTGGTTTAAATTGCCTTGATCAATAGTACCTTTAGTATGTGATGTAAGAGCACTGCCCAGAGAGGGAAGGGTTTTTTGTTTTCCCTGGCACTGCAGTTTTAAAGCAGGGAGCCCTGTTGGGGGAAAACCTCTCCACTTCTGAAGAAAAATACGTAGAGAGGAGAGTGAGGACAGACCTGCTTCGGTCCCTGGAAGTCTGCAACACAAATTGCCCAAAGCAAGGAGATGCAAAGTGAAGGCTTGTGCTCCCTTCCACTGTCATCCCTTCGTGCCTGGTTATTTATGGAGCGGTCTTGGATCAGCAAGATACGTTGCACACTATCCATACTGCCACTGCTAAGCACAGCATAACAAGTCCGCACCGGAGCGTCAGCCTTAACTTTGAATTTCCTTGCTTTTGTTGTTCCCTATCTCGAACTTCCTGCTGCTTAAACTGCAGTTATTTTTGTGTGATTTGCAGGAAGAGTTCCTAAGCGGCACATATCAGAAATGTAGGGAGCTAGATGAGACAATAAAAACATACAATTATGGCAGTTTCCTATTTTAAAATGGTACCTTTTCTAGCAGAAATAATGTCTCCTCCCTGACTGGGATGGAAGACATGTCCTGCCCCTGTTTAACCAGGGTGGGTGATGAAGGACCTCAGCCTTCATGCGGGTCACCGTATGGGTAGGTGGTCACACAAAGCCTGAGCAGCGAAGGGGCATGCAGGGATGACGTTTCCACCCAGGGTGGGTGCAGAGCTCATCCGTTCTCTGCCACAGGGACAGCTCCATGCCCAGGACGTGGCCCTTATAGGGCCAGCAGAAAGGAGACATTCAGCTCCTCTGGGTGAAGCGAAATGCAGGTCTGCTGGAGGCAGGCAGAAGGTTGCATGTGCCTCTCACCCCAGCCATCCCCCAGCAGTGGAGCCCCATGCCAGGCTCCGCATTTGGGTGCAGTCCTCATTCGAGCTCAGGGAGCCTCAGTAGCCTCACACGTCGATGTGTAGGCACATCCCCCACCAGGCCACCGCTTAAACCTTTGCCGCCTGTGGCCCGAGTGAGCTGTAAAAGCATAACCAAGTTACAAACATGGGGTCCTCGCAATTGCATCTTCAACTCATACACCGTAAGAAGAATGCAGGGAGAGAATATAACTTTTAATTTATTAGGGTTGCGTTTGCTTTTGTGCTCTTCGCTGTTTTCCTGCCGTCACAATGACATTGTCAATGCAACGAGATACCAGACAAAATGCTATTAGCCTTAGACTGCACGTTTCCTCACAATAGCTGAAACTTCAATCAAAATGTTGCTTAACAGAAACAAAGAGCAGAATGTACAGTTATTGAATATGATTTCTGGGAGTTTTTCTCCTCCTTGGTTTGCTCATCTGTCTGGTATTTTCCTGTAATTTTATAAGCTCAAGAGACTAGCGATGGTACTTTGTAAAGGACCTAATGATGGTATTTGGCTGCAAAAGGCAGCTATGAGTTTAAAAAGAAGTTAGGATGACTAACAGACACTGTAACTAATAGGCCAACCAAACAGACAGGAATATTTAAAAGCAGCTGTGAAGAAATAAATCTCCAAGAGGGTTAGATTCGTTAGGACCTTCTCCGATCTGCTCCTACGGTGGACCGTAAAGCAGCATTTAGATAATAACTTTCTCGATGCATCTTATCTTTACAACGAAGAAAGAAAGAAAACAATAATAATAAAGGACTCACACAATGCTGCTGTTTTATGACTGTCTTCTACCACGACATGTCAGAGGAGAGTGACAGCAGTTTTGAAAAGGGCTGTCAGTCAGCTGGATCGCAGATGGGCCGCTCTGGTGACCTCTGCGGGTCACAGTTCAGCCGGCTACATAATGGGATGAATAGCGTGAATTGTGCACACAAGCTTTATTAATGGGGGAGCAGAAAGAGCTGCGGTCCCATTGACGATAACCCATAAAAGCCATGTTTATAATAGCGGGCACACACACTTACTGAATGTTGACAACTTCATTTTAATCCGTTAATAAAAAAATGTGTGTCCTAGTTAAGCTGTGGCAGTGATTTGCTGCCTACAATAGGGATTCCTAGTATGCCATTTCTGTCATTTTCACACTTTAATGCAGAACTGGGTGTGAATGATCTCCTCTGTGATCACTGAATTTTAAGATAGCTACGCCGGAGAGACTTTATGTAAGAAAAAATATGGGAATCGTGTCATTTTCGTAGGTGAAGTTGGCTAGAGGGAGACATTTCTATAGCCTTATCGTTTGTGTTATGAAATCTGCTCTCCTGCATTTGTCTAATTAATTTTCAAAGAGTATAACCTCAGCGCTTAGCTATCTGGCCAAGGCACCGGTGCCTCCTGTCAGGTGACAAACATCTGCAGTTTTGAAATGCTTTACTGGGACCCTGGCAGGGGTGGTGTATTTCTCCGTATTTCCGGGAGGTGCGTCTCTTCGTTTGAGTCCTATACCTGGCGTGAGAGCTGTTATGTTCCAGCAAGGTGATTGACAAGTACTTCTCTAAAAGTAGCCAACCGTGTGCTGTGTATAATCTAATGAAGGGTCTGCCGAAACGCACCGCATTCTTACCACTGTCTGTTGAATCGTTTCATTAGGTTTCATCAGAACAAGAGAAGGATCAAGAATCAGCAGACCAGAAAACTTTTCCCGAACATCCTACAGTGGGAGAGATAAAACAACCCGTGCAAGGCCCTCCACCTCTTTTACCGGAGGCAGCTCGGCCACTGCCTCTGGAAAAGACAGACCTGACAGAAAACAGCACCAACAGTGAGAAAGCCAAGGAGGAGGTTCAGCACTCGTCCTCCTTCTCAAGTATATCTGTGCCCCCCGAAGAAGACACCGTGCTGGATGCCACCGTCACGAAACGATTACACCCCCCAGCAGATGCCCTGGAAGACACAAAGCCTGAGCAAAGGCTCCACAAAGGTTTTGCCGACAGCCTGGAAAGCGAACCTCCAGAAATGCCCTTCACGGCTTTCCCGGTCCAGCTGCCCACTCAGAGCGACATGGAAGATGACAAATTGCCAGAGATGGCCGATTACATCGCCAACTGCACGGTGAAAGTGGACCAGCTGGGAAACGAAGATATCCACAACGCACTCAAGCAAACACCCAAAGTACTGGTGGTGCAGAACTTCGACATGTTCAAGGAAAAGGAGCTGCCCGGGTCCATGAACGATGACTCCACTTTCAGCTACACGCCGCTGCTCTACTCCAAGGGTAATCCAGGCATCATGTCACCCCTGGCAAAGAAGAAGCTGCTGTCGCAGGTCAGCGGGGCAGCCCTGTCGTGTAGCTATCCTTACGGTTCTCCCCCACCTTTGATCAGCAAAAAGAAACTGAACAGCAGGGATGAACTGTCCTCCAGCATGTCGCAAGGCCCCCACGCCCCTAATTCTGATCCCGTAGCAATTAATAGGCCCTCAGTCATACAACATGTACAGAGTTTTAAGACCAAGGAAGAAAGGAAATCGATTAATGATATTTTTAAACATGACGTGCTAAGTAAACCGGATCCTCAGCGCTGTGATTTTTCAAAACATCACCTCAGTTCTCTTGCCGAGTCATACATACCGAAGACGGATATCCAGGACTGCAAAGATAAAATGAGTGAGAAAAGGGCACTGCAGCACTCCCATGTGCCCACTTTCTTGGCAGATTTTTATTCATCACCTCATCTGCACAGCCTTTATAGGCACACAGAACACCACCTTAATAATGAACAGACATCAAAGTACCTCCCCCGGGACATGTTCAGAGAGTCTGAAAATATTTCTACTTTTACTCAACACAAACACCAAGAAAAACTAAACTTAAATTATCGCCCATCTTTGCATCAGCAAGAAAAAAAGGCGGCAGTGGAGGCCTCTTCAGATGATCAGCCAACAGATTTGAGTCTTCCAAAGAGCATACACAAACAGACTGCAAAGGCTCCGGGCTCCAGCCTCTCCCACCCGTCCATGGCCCAGCAAGAAGGCAAAGGCATCTCCCCATTCCAGGCTGCGAGCAGCCAGGCAGTCAGCCTAGACTGTAACCCCAAAGCTTGCCGCGTCTCCCCCATGGCCATGACGGCCCCCAAAAAACACAGCGAGTTGCTCCACAGGTCTGGAAAGCAGCAGGCCCAGAGGCTGGAGAATCTGAGGAAGATGGAGGGGATGGTGCATCCTATTGTCAGCCGCAGAACGAGCCCTCAAAACGTAGGGGCTGCCCGGCCTTTAAAACGGAGCCTGGAGGATTTGGACAAAGTCATTTCTGAAAAAAAGATCCGAGCTGTCTCTCCTCTGCACTTACCAAAGGAGACCCCGGCGAAAGACAAGGTTCCCGACCCGGAGGGGGAAGGCAGCAAGCCCGTGCATGGTCTCCATTCTGGCAGCATGCTGGAAAGCCACAAGTTTCCCCTTTCGGCCCCCATCTTCCCAGGCTTGTATCCTGGGAGCCTGTGCACAGGGCTGAACAATCGCCTCCCGCCCGGGTATTCTCATCCCCTGCAGTACTTGAAAAATCAGACCGTGCTCTCCCCACTAATGCAACCTTTGGCTCTTCACTCCTTCATGGTGCAGAGACAATTCCTCACGTCCCCTGCAAACTCTCAGCAACTGTACAGACACTTAGCTGCGGCAACACCTGTAGGAAGTTCCTACGGTGACCTTTTGCATAACAGCATTTATCCTTTAGCTGCTATAAACCCTCAAGCTGCGTTCCCACCTTCCCAGCTATCCTCTGTACATCCCAGCACAAAACTGTAAATCCCCTCGCTCACAAAAAAAAAAAGGTCTGAGGAGAAAAGTTAGCGACATTCCTCCCCCTGTGGTGATGTCTCACAGATGTAGCGATCTGTATTTTTGTCAACCAGGATGCAGTCGTATCCCGCCTAGAGGAGCGTTTCTGAGTTCGATGGAGATGGGACTGCTTCTTAAATTCTGGCTCTCACGTCAGCCCCCTCACCCCTTATCCCTGCCCCTGCGAAAAAGAAAACCAAACAACAACAGAAAAAAATAGAAAAAAAGAAAAACAAAAATAAAAAAAAGGAAAGAAAGGAAAAATCATTGGATTTGCATACGTGTTCTTTGAAAGGACTTGTGTATGGTAAGAGCAGATGTTCAAAGGGAGCCGTGGAAATGCAGGCCCAGTCCTGAGCTCACTGAAATCCCGGGTGAGGGCTGCGTTGGCCTTTCACTGAGCCGAGGACAAGAGGCCGCGCGTTGTTGCAAACGAGTCGAGGACTCGGGATGAACCTGGAAAGGAGAAGCGGGCTGAGAATCCGTACAATCAGTGGATGTGCTTTTTCTGGGTAACTTTTCCTGACTTTTAAAGATTCAATCAATGCAATGTATAGTAAAACGGCAATAGATTTTTCATTCTAACACTATTAGAACAGAAGGGTAAACACTGTTTAATTTGACTGTACATATCCACTGCGTAAACTACCAGTGTCACATTTGGTCACAGTAATTTATATAGTTTTGTTTGTCCAGTATATTCTGTGCTCTTTATGTTTGGTTTTTTTTTTTTGTTTTGGGTTTCTTTTTTTTTTAAATTAAACAGTATCATTTTATCTGCAACTTTTTTTAAAGGCTGTGGCTGTCCTGATTTTTTTTTTTTTAATGTGTTTGTAATTTTTCCAGTTCCTTTATACTTTGAGCAGCGATTTTGTTTCATTCTTGTGGTAACGTTTACTGTTTACAAACTGAAGCAACTGGTTCAGATTAATCTTAACGGTTATAAACATACTGTAGGTGATGTTACGGTGCAAGGGTGCGAACAAGGTTCCTTTCCCCACGGTCCTCCCCTGCGAGGTGCTGAGCATCTCTCGCCCTCCTCCTGTTGTTGCGATGGCTCCGGTGCCGCTTCTCCCTCCCACTGAGCTTGGCTTTCCCGTATCGTGGTCCGTGAACGTGTCGAGCGTTGTACTTAACCTTACCTGGGCTGTGAAACCCTCCTGCCTACCAGAGAAACAGCCTAGAAAACAAAACCTCCCTGGCGCAGGCTGCTGGATGACAGAGGAGTCCAGAGAATGGATTTCGGGTTTGCGAGTGTTGAGAATTTCAGAAGTTAGGGCAGGAGCCCATGTGGATTTGGATCAGAGGCTTACGGGTCCTGTGCCTCACGAGCGGTCCGGGCTCTGTAGGATGGGTCAGGGGTTGCGTGCGGTGGTCGGGACGGTCCTTCCACACCCTCGCGGGCATCTCACCCTCTCTCTGGGCATCCTTTCACAGCGGGGGAAGCCCAGGCACGGAGGGGCTGGGTTTTCCTACTGAAAGGGCTTCCCTATGGATGTATATTCGCTTTGCAGGACATCACCACCACGCAGCTGAGCGTAGACATCTCTAAAGCGAAGTGTGACTCGGAGGCTTTTTACAATGTGAAAATGGGTTGTGATTCACACCGTCTCAGTTACCGTGCAAAGACAGCGTAATCGATACGGAAAGACAAATGGAAACTACTAAGAAACACTTTGCATGCTAGGCATGTCATTAAATTTTCCCGTGATATGAAGCCAAATACAATATATAATGTATCATACTTAATATCCAAAGGTGGAAACCAGAATAATATACTCGTCTACTGTTAAAGATCCAGCTTCTTCAATTAAATACTTTATATTCCTGTGGTAAAATTATATTTAATTGATCGATAAACAGACTAGTAGAACTTAGAACATGGATGTGCCAGTGCAGAGCATCCTGCTGCTCCACAAACCGTACAGGGAAGAGAACCGCAGGCTCGTCGGGCAGAGGCCGCAGTGCGGAGGACATCTCTAGTAAAGTTGCACTAGATCTGAATCACGTGAGAATCAGGGGTCTGGGGGCAGGG
>NW_010273275.1:378-601 GCF_000690775.1 Eurypyga helias | reverse complement strand
TTAAGGTCCCTTCAACCCAAAACATCCCATGATCCCATGATTCTCCACATGTAATTCCACAGCCCTCCGGAAGAGTTTCCACCGAGCTGGTGTGCAGATCTGGTAACCCCCTCAGTCAGCTCTCGAACCCACTCTCTCCTACCGAAGAATGAAATGGATCAGGGGGACGTGGTCATCCAAAACGCAGTCGCTACCTCCCACCGGAAACCATTTTCCAGCTGAC
>NW_010273275.1:0-215 GCF_000690775.1 Eurypyga helias | reverse complement strand
CCCCCCGCCCCGGGGTCTCCTGCTGCTCGGCGTTCAGCCGGTTTGCTCCAGCACCCACCTGCCCACCCACCCTTCCGGGAAACGTCCCCGGCAACGGCTGCGAGTTCCGACATCCGTCTGACGGACTGTCTCCAGCCAGGGCTCCACCCCAAGCTCCGGACGCTCCAAGGGGCTCCCGTGGGCTGGGGCGCGAGGGGCTCGGGCTGGCAGGCGCC
>NW_010273274.1:1892-2151 GCF_000690775.1 Eurypyga helias | reverse complement strand
CCTCCCACCGCCGGGCCTTGTCCCAGGAGACACTGCTAGGAGGAGCCGAGCTGCCACGGACTGAGGAGGGGTCTCACCATCTCTACTCCATCCCCATGAAACGAGGAGGGGGAAACTGAGGCAGCCACGGTGAGGCCATGGAGACCACCCTCAGCTGTAAATCAATTCTTATCTGGGGTGTTTTATTAAATCAATGATGGCAGCGCTGGCTCTGGGGGTGGATCCAACTTGGGGTGACGCAGTCATGGTGACCTGGGCG
>NW_010273274.1:1426-1650 GCF_000690775.1 Eurypyga helias | reverse complement strand
GGCCAGCGGTTGGCCGATACCTTCTTGGCTCCCGTCAGGGCTGCCTTCTGCAGCTTGTTGTAGCAGTACTTGGCGTAAGTGCTTATTGCCACCCCTGCAAGACAAAACAGAGAGCGGGATGGGGGGTCAGCTCCGGGCTGTGGGGTGGGGGAGTCATCCTGGGGGGGCTCTGTCCCCTGCCAGGCCGGGAGAAGCTCATCCCGGCTCCAGGAGGGCATCCGGAT
>NW_010273274.1:0-994 GCF_000690775.1 Eurypyga helias | reverse complement strand
CGGACAAGAACCATGGAGACCCAGTGGTACCTTCTGGACCACCCCAGAAGGCGCTGGCAGCCCCATACATTCTTCCAAGACCCTAAAAATAGGCAAACTGAACAAAAAATGGCATCCTCCAGGATCTTCTCTCCCGGTGGCTTGACATCACGGCACCGGCACCGGTTTTGTTGTCGGCGCGGCTTTTGCGCCACCGGAATCGCGTGTCCTGGTGCATCCTGAACCCATCACGCCGGTGAGAATGATTCAGGAGCTCAAAATGTGCTTTTTTTTCTACTTAATTTTGGTGCAAAATAAGGGAAAAAAGGGCTCCTGGAGAAGAGCTGGTGGCTGGAAGCCACTCGCCCTTCTGACCCCGATGGGCACTTCTTGGTCAAACCCAAACTTGGGATCATCCACTTTTCCCTCTGTCCCTGACGCCGTTGGCTTCAAAGGGTTTCCTGATGTTTTTTTTGGTGCTGTAAATGCTCCGGGAAGGCTGATGGATGCGGGGGGGGGGTCTGAAGCCACCCCAAAAAGGGTGTTTGGAGGATGTCCAGGAGTGGGTGACCTCAAATCCGGTGCCCGTTCATAGACTCAGGGAACGGTTTAGGTTGGAAGGGACCGTTGAAGGTCCAACGCCCCGCCCCGCCATGGTTGCTTCTTCGGATGCACCTCAGGATACGATTGGCTCCTTGGGCTGCGAGCGCGCATTTCCACCTCGTGTCCTATCTGTCACCCGCTACTGTCCCCAAGTCTGTCCCTCCATCGCCCAGTCTGTAGGGATGGAGGGGGGTCCTGCCCCCAGGAGCAAGACCTTCCCCTTGGCTTGGTTGAACCCATGAGGTTCCCACGGGCTCCAGCTCGACCCGGTCCCTCAGGCAGGTCAACCCCCCAAACTCGCTGGGGGTGCGCTCGATCCCACCGTCTCCATCGTCGGTGAAGACGTTGAGCAGCAAGACCAACGTCATCGGGAACCTTAATTCGTGGTCCCTCTCAAAGACGCTTCCTGGGG
>NW_010273273.1:25733-55162 GCF_000690775.1 Eurypyga helias | reverse complement strand
TAAAATGCACACGTAAACCCAGTTGACCTAATTCAAGCTCCTCCGGGGGTGGAAGGGACAGCTTGCCGCGGGATTATCTAGCCCCGGAGATTTGCTGGGGGGGGTTGGTCTGGATTAATACCGGGTACTGTGCCAAGTGCAATATCTATAGGGAGGCGAGCGGGTGGGGGGACTGCAACGTGCCCTTATTCCCCTTGGGGCATGCTGTGGCACCCCCACCCGCTCGCTCCTCCTCTAGGCAACATCCCCCCGCCCCCCCAGGTACCAACCCTGCAGGTAAATCCAGAAGAATTAAACTGTGGCTTGAGCCAGGATGTGAAAATTGTTTGTGCTTCCCAGTTCTCATCCCTGGCTTGGTTAAGCCCCAGGTCGCAGGAGAGCACCGTGCGAAGCCACGCTCGGTACCCACGTGCCAAAATCTGCAAGGTCTCTACGTATACGTGGGGAGATCCACAATGAAAGAAATGAAATACCTGGAAGTGAGGAAGCAGCTGCTATTTTCACCTTATTTCTCTTCTCAGTTAGTAATAGGAGATGACGAAACGTTTTCTTGCCTCAAAGGGACTTCTGGAGGATGCAGCAAGCTACGACGAGGGCAAGGGCCCTGCTCTGGCTAATCCCAAATCCAGCATCTGCACAGCAGGGACAGACCCAACCTCCGAGTCGTTCATCATTATTTGAAGGTAGTAGGTGAGTAAGGTGATAGTTGGCTGTCAAAAGGTTTTGCACAGGAATTGCTTTCAAGAGGAAGGTACTGACCTCTGAAAGGCTGCCCTAAGAAAGAAGTGTCCTCCTTGAGGCAGACCTGCAGAATTACTGTCAGTCTGAGAAAATACACTCGCTTTGCAAATAAAGTTTGGTTGTTACCCAGCATTTCCCACCGTGGCAAAGCAACAGAACAAGCTCTTCAGTGCCAAAGCCCTATATTTTTATTCTGTAGTCTTTATCCTAGGCAATTGGGTAGAACAAAATGTGACAGTTTCGGAGTTGATAGCTGAATTGGATGATTCAGCAGACAAGAAGGTACGGAAATGATAGAAAAATAAAGATGGGAAAAAGCACTTTCCTCCAGTCACCTTTTCCAATTTCCTCCCCACTGCAGAGTGCGATGTCAAACTTTTAAAAATAAAGTTGATCCATAGGTTCTCCATATGGACTACCGAGCAAGGTTTGGCAGGAAGGCTGTTAAGAATCCATGCTGTGACATGAATATAAATGGATGCAAATACTGTCCTTGGTCACACCAGTGCACTACCACGCTGCCCTCAGGCCAGCTGCTGTCTAGTACGCATTCCTAATACCTAAGGGCTTCAGAAAAAGTGTATCAGTTCTAAGCCGTGGATAATTCTTATTTTTACTTAAACCTGCAACAGGTTTTTATACTAGAAATTGGGTTAATCTCAGCAAGTCCTTGGCTCTGTTCATCCCTTCCCACCAGTCAGGCTTCGCTGCCAGCACGCATGGTGAGGGCGGTCTCTAAAGGTGGGGCTTGCTGCGTAGAGCTTTCATATTATAAAAAATAAAATTTTAGTTGGGTAGGTTTGTTACCTGTCACCTGAAGGGAAGCTCCAGCCCTGCTTTCCCAATGTAGGTCAGCTGTGACTTCTTGCCTTTCTTACCTTCTGAACAGCTGGCATTGTCTCCCCCCATCTGGTACGCGGTTCAGTTCCTTGCTGCCCCTGCGCATAAAGCGCCGTCAGCCGAAAATGAAGGCAGCAGCTCACTGGGTGACACAGTAACCTTGAGAGTTAGTCCTCCTGCGTGCAGCCAACCCCTGCATCATCTGTAGCGGGAGGAGGCGCTGAGGCTGTGTTTTAACTGGGAACGGCGTTTAACATTCACGCAGTAATCTCATCGGTGAAGTTCTGCACAGCTAACACGGGACTCCAAGTCTCCTTGGATCAGCCAGAAGTGAAAGATGATCATCAATGCCCGGTTTGTGAGAGGGTAAAGCTGGGTACCGGGGACCTGCTGTGAAGATCTTAGCTCGGCTGTCACCCACTTGAGGACAGGAGTCAGGATGCTGGCCCCAGGGCCACAGGCTGTGCCAGGAGCAGCCAGCGCCCAGAAAGCCCACATACGAAATTAAATGTCTGTAAGAAATTTCCAACGGCAGGAAAACAGGTTGCTACCTGCTTTCTCGGGCCCTTCGTTGCCCTGCAACCAAGGGCCAGGCTTACCCATGGCTGGCTGCTCATCACCCACCTGAAGGCAGCTCCTACGGTCTGGCCCGTGGGGATGCCACCTCCGCCTTGGCCGTGAACCTTGAGGCTGTGCAGGCAGCAGTGGAGCTCCATCACCACAGGTGCCAGCCGACAGGAGTGGGCTCACATCTCCCTGCTTCCTCGCACAAGTCCAGCGGTGGGCCTCGTGACATCCGTCGAGGAGCCGCCTCACGCTGTCTTCCATGAAAGTGCCAGTGACGAAGCACCGTTCTGAACAGCACATATCTATAGGTACACAGTAGCAAAATGCCTTTTTGAAACCCATGTTCTGACAGCCACCAGAAAGTAGACCGGCCTCCAAAGGGAGGGAGAGCCCAGCCAGCTGGTAGAAACACGCGTAGGGGCAGAGGAACAACCAAGCCGGCCCTTTTGTCCAAAAGAGCTGTACAGAAAACCGAAGAGTTCCCACGGAATTTCATCGGTGCCTACACCACAGAGCAGCTCCGGGACACCTGCCTTCCCTTCGGGATTGTTTTACAGGCGATGCAGAATGGCGCGATCCTGGAAACTGGCTACTTCACTGAGTTGTTTCTTACAGTGGAGGGAGTTCAAAGACATGGTCTTGCAGAAAATCATTGGAAAAATCTGACGTATTCCCACGCCCAACATCAGCATGTTAATACCGACAAGGGAGCATGAAATGCAAACGATAAACCGAAGTCTAGGAAACCAGTATGTGAGCTCGGTTAGTACCGCTAATTCTGAAGTGGGCGGAATCATTAACATTCAAAGCCATTGCTCCATGTGCTTTAACATTTCCTCCAAAAAAAAAAAAGAGTAAGTTTAACTCCAACAGTGAAGTGCTTTGACGAGGCAAACCTACTGAAGTAATTCAAACCACAGTTTCAAAATTAAGGCATGCAGCTGCATTTCCTTTGGCCTTTTAAATGTACCAGCAGCTTTCTGATTCGTGGAAGCGAGAGCACGCATGTTCATCAGAGAAACAGAAAGAGCTGCAGCGTTTTCGTTCTCATCCTCCATCAAACCAAAAGCATCAGTTGTCGATCCAGACTAACTGCTTAGCCCAACCTGCATTCCGTACCAGGATTCAACTTCGACTAGGCAGCAGCAAATTTTGAGGAACACGATGGAAGGGTATGGTATTGGAAAACTCGGCACACTCAGAAATTTTGCTTTGGTAGAAGCAATTGTTATATTTAGCATCTTAAATCAAAAGCACTGTCTAGGTACCTCATGCTTAGGATGACAACTGCATTCAGAAGCTCTTCTCCAGGGTGGCAGCTGGCAATCACTTTCTTTTTTGCTTCAATCAATATCCAGCCGTGAAGTACTTTTAATCAGAAGTTATGGGGAAGTAATTAAAAAAAAAAGTAAAAATTGTTCCTTTTAGGTGACAAGTATCTTTTAAACAACATTCGTTAGAAAGTGAACACCCCTCTTTAATAGCCCTCGCCACCCCCGAATCCTGCGGGACTGAGCCGCCGGCCCTGCAGACCTCTAAGCCTGCCAACACTGCTTAGGCGGTTCCAAAGATGGTTCATGGCCTCCTCAGGGTCAACAGGAAGAGCCCCTCAGCACTCTGCAAGCATCCTCACAAACGATTTCGTGTCTGACTACAACACACAGGTTCTTACTTTAGCTACATTGTCAATATTTTTTTTTTGTGGAAAACATAAAATGGAAGTAGAAAAGTACAAAAAGTACAGTCTTAGGGACAGAGAGGATTTCAGACGCGAGACAGGTGAAGTGGTTTGACCACACATCCCCGTACCGCACGAATCCTGACACATGCAGCTGACACCGTGACAGAGGCCACAGTCACGTGCAAAACAGTTACACCCACGTGCGTGTCTGCAGGCTTCCCCGGATTACCCGGGTCTGCAATCAGATTAATCAAGCCCCTGAAGGGTCTCACATGCTCGAGTATTTGTGGCACCAGGAACTAAGGCAGAGAATATCCCATCCCAGGTGGGTTTTATCGTTTGTTCTTTCATTATGACACCCAGGCGGAGTGCCCTTGCCTCCTTCCTCCATGACTCCTTGGCAACCCCCATTTTCCCACAAGCAGGGTGGTTTGAGTAACAACCGTTAAACTAAGAACTGCAAGTGTTTCCTGCAATGCTAGGGATAATCCAGCGAGTGAATCTCATTTTAACCCGGGAAATTCAGGGTAGTGGATTTCCACAGCAACTGGAGCTAACTACTCAGTGAGGATTTATAAACAGTGTGCAATAAGGAGTGATGAGAGTATTAAAACAGGGCAGACACAGGAATATTGCTACTTGTTTCCAAGAACACCGGGTTCACTACTCGGAACTTACCTCGCACGTTGTTGTACAACGCTGTAACTACATGGGGAGGGAAAACCCACCTCAAATAGATTTATTTTTACAATAGCATTCTATTCTCTCCCCTTATTCGCAGTGTTAGTGGAATACAAACACATTAAATAAGCCTTAGACCTTACCTGCCAGCATTAAAAATCTCCAGGTCAATTCAGTTGCCACTTTGCCACACATGTAGATGTGTGAGGGCTGAGGTTTTCTTCCTTGCAGAAAAGATGATTTTCAATTTTTCAAATTAATGCAAAATCAGCTAAGAAGCGCTGCCGATTTTATACCGTTTGCTGTTTAAACCCGTTTCTCCTGTTTCAACGCAGAGTGCAACGTGAAATTAAGTCACAGATTTTAATGGCCCCATACAAGCTTATTGAACTGACAAACGAGAGGCAGACCGTTCTTCCCCACGGAAGGAGCAAAGCCCCAGTCCCTCGCTTGCTCACAGGTAAGACGGTTGCTGAAGTCAAACACCTCACATTTCTGAAGCGCCACGCAGTTGTATGCAACTCTGCCTTCAAAGGAACTTTTTGGAGAACTTAAGATCTCAGTTTCAGCTTAACTGTTTTTCAAGTGCCACAGGAATTGTAGTGTAAGATACCATTTAATGGTATCTTGTAATGTAAAGTTAGCGTAGCTTATCTTGCTCCCTTTACCATACTGGTTGTTCACTTCCATGAGATTGGCTATGCTGTGGAAAAATGACATTAAAATACCCAGGCCCACATAATAAGAAACAATCACATTTGATTTGAAGATGTAAACATTGTTTCAGGGAAAAAAAAAAAAAGAGGCAAGTATCACAGCACATCTCAGACCGTAAAAAACTGTAACGTCAACTGTGGAACAAGCAAGATGCTTTTGGAAAGTGATCCTTTTAAAAAACATAAATTTATGCTTGAAAATTCATATATATGCTTGTATCTATCTGCTCTAATTTGAGAAAAAGGGCCACCATCTTTTTCAGCTGTGTTAGCCATCACCAAGATTATAACCATCCTCTTCTTTCAAGTTGAGAAAGCAGCTGGCTTTAATAATAAAAAAATATAATCAACAGGCTTATATTTTTATGTGTATCATCTTAAAATCGATATAAAAAGGCATAGAATTTAAAATTGCTGTACACCTGCTGATAGAGAACCACAGGGATGCCGTTAACGGTCCAATTTCCAAGCACAATCCAATGAATACATGCCAACAAGCTGTTGTGGCACTACACTGAATCACAGCTCCAAACCAAAACATAGCCCCAGCCCCCCCTGATTCACTGACATGTGCTCTATGTGCTTTGCTGGCTTTTCTTGCCTTGGTAATTTCAGCTATTTTGAAATGGTTTACATCGTCAGAGGCAACTCAACGCGAAGTGGCAGTGACATCAAGAAGGAAACTATCCAAAGGGTTTGGCTTTTTCTTCCTCCGCTCCAGAGCGCAGCTGTAATTTGCAGAACCAGTGCACGGTCACCTTCGTTTGCATCTAGACGTTCAAGCAGTAGGTATGACCAAAGGGAATGGGTTTCTGTTGTAAATGAGAAAATACCGACACTTCTTCCAAGTGTTCCTTCTGCCATGAATTTGTGGCACAACTTTCTACCATCGGAAACGTTACCCACCCGCCTTTCTAAAAAGGATTTGCTATTATAGAGAGGGGATCTGAAACCAAAGTTAACCAAACTTTTGGGCTGTGGAAAGGAATATAAGACTCTCTCATAAATTAACTTGTCAGCAGCAAAAAGACTCTTCACGTGTCTTAACCACTGTACAGCTCGATAGTTTTAATACTTCAGCTTTTTTTTCCTGTTTTTCCATTTTCTGTTGAAGAAATAATTTCACAATCTCAAATCAAAGTCAACACTGCAGTGAGGAGAGCTTTTCTACTTTATTACAAAGAGAAGAAGCCTTTATGTGGTCAGAAAATACAAGATTGATCTTTTTTTTTTTTTTTCTCTTCCTATGAAACGCTGCTGTTCAAACAGCCAGAGTGAATTGTCTCAGTTCACTTCTTTAAGTCCCATCACATTCACTTGGGTATGGATGTCCTTGGCTGCTGAAAATCTGGCCCTTTAGTGCACAGGGCGACAAAGAAGTCCCCTGACCAGCAGTTCCAGAATGTCCCGTTTTCATATATTGCATCCATGCACACCTCCTAAAAATGAGGTACAGCAGGGCAAACATTTTCCAAAATAGATGTCATATATATAATATATACACATTCGTACATACATACCTTTATTCATGTGATGTCCAAAAATTTAAAAAAAATGTACACATTTATTACAAAATCGTAACAAAGACTGGACAGTGTTTTGCTCATTCTGGAAAGATGAAGCTCAGTAATACACAACTCTGGAAACTAACCAGAGACTGTGGCAATATCTTTCTTCTAAACAGTCAGATATTCTTGCATTAAGCTTGGCGAAAACTGCCTTTCAAAAACAGAAGGGGAAGTAAAATGAAGGAAGCAAACCTTGCTCATCTTTCCAAATGAAATACGAGAAGGATCTTCACATAAAAATGCACAAACATTTTTTATTACCAATAGTGCTACAATGAACAATGCAAATTTTGTTGTCTAATTTTGTCTTTTTTCTTTTTTTTTTTTTTTACATTTTGGAAAACTAAGTGGTAAACTTTTGTCAGTGTACTCGCTTGTCTTTACAGACCCAAGCTTGTCTGCTGGCAAAAAATAAAAAAAACCAAAAATTCAGACCCTGCTCAAACTAAAGAAAAACAATTACAAATTTAGTTGTTGGGCAGCACATAATTAGTAAGGCAGGACCTCAAATGGTGACCCTTCGCATGAGCCAATTGCCAGATCCTCAAGGAATTAAAACCAGGATGCCTGAGCCACATCAGTTCTGCAGTTATGTTG
Source organism: Eurypyga helias (assembly GCF_000690775.1). Taxonomy (NCBI): domain Eukaryota; kingdom Metazoa; phylum Chordata; class Aves; order Eurypygiformes; family Eurypygidae; genus Eurypyga; species Eurypyga helias. Next base: position 47,771 of record NW_010273273.1, on the reverse strand, counting down.
AGTATTGTGCTGAGACAGCCATACCCCAAGAAAAGGGAAGTCTTTAGAAGGCTTGCTGAGCAGGGTTGTAGTTGAAGGTCGATGGCAGATGAGGCCTTTCTTCTAATTTGTCATATTCCAGATGGAACTCCTGCAATTAAAGTAAGAGACAAAACCAAATAAAACAAGGTATCGTTTACCTGCCAAGAACAGTTTGTTCTACCAGCCATACTTGAACAGCTCAAATATGGAAAAGATCAAGTCCCAGACTGGACAGAAACACATCATTTCACTCTCTGGGATTATGTATTTTAATTAGGAAGAAGTCAATATCCCAAGTCATTACACCTGCAACACAGACTCTCCAATTCTTTTTAATGTTATAGTAATCTCAGAACCCTAGTTATGATCTCAAACAGTTCTATATAGGTACACACACAAAACACACAGTCAGGGCACGCTGAATTATGAATAGAAGCGCTTTAGGTCTTTTCACAGTTCAGATGTACAGAGCCCCGTTTTGAATGACGTGAAATTCTGGGATATTTTGTGCCATCCTACTTGACCCAAGTGAAATTAAACTAGCTAGGTTTCTCCTTCTTAGTACAAAACCAGAGAACGTTATCTAAAATGCTGGAAAAAAACAACCAAAACCTCTTTAGGCCATAATTTAGCAAAACATCCCACCGCAGTTCACACCCACATTTCAGCTTCTGACTCACCCAACCCTCCTGTACACCCTGAGCTCCTTGTTCCTGTATCACGCTTCACCAACGCCTTTCACGAGAAATTCTGCTGGTGTTTTGCAAACAACCACACAGCATAAAAAAATCCTTGCGCACGTGCTCAGATGCCACACAGGCTACTGGTTCATAAATAAGCAGCTTTAGTGTCCCATTGACAAAAATCACCTGACTTTTGTATGAGGATGGCCGGTTTGCGTAACTGTAAAACATTTCAGGAATTCTTATTGCGACTACAGCGAGTATGACAACTGTAACCGCCCCCGATGTCTGAATGCATCCTGATTATTCCAGTGAACAGCAGTTTCCTTCCCTGTGACCTTAATTTGTGCACGCAATCCTAATTAGTGCACTTTGACATTTACCGATCGTTACTTCATTCATACAAAAATGTGCAAGGACTTACTTAAGCCTTGTACTTTGCAGATCCTTTCAGCAGTTTAACAGTGTCTCATGCCCACTTTATCTTCACTCAAGAAGCAGAGTAAGCAGAAGTTTCAGAATTGTTCTTTAATGGTGCTACTTGGTAATTCAACCACAGCTGCTTTGGACACACGCAGTCATTTATTTTGCCTGAGTGGAGAACCTTAGCAGAACACCACCTGTATCTGCAGCACAAACTTGCCTCACTTCTTAAACAGGGATGAAAACACTAAGTAGTGAATAGATTATTTTAGAATGCTCCGTGAAGTGACTACACAGTGTAATATTTCTGTTTTTACAGGTATACAAACTAAAGACCAGGTCAATGCAAGACCAGAAATAAAACCTAGAAAAATCCAACTCTCAGAAGCAAGATCAAGGTCTACAAATCTACGCAGGTATTTTGGTGTCAAAGGCTGGTTTAGTTTGGTCGGATCTTCAGTAATTCTGAAGTCATTTTATAGTAGAAAAAATACCAAACTTCTCCCCCATTCACAGCTTTCAAAGTTTCCATTTTGCACATAATCATGGAAGTGCCTGCAGATTCCTATCAATCTATGGTCAGCTGTTGGGGAATTGCTTCTTTAACAAAACTGTAAACAGAGAGAAGACCTAATAATAAAAGCTTCAGTTACCTTCAGTTCACTGGCACAGGTTGCCCAGAGAAGCTGTGGATGCCCCATCCCTGGAAGTGTTCCAGGCCAGGCTGGATGAGGCTTTGAGCAACCTGGTCTAGTGGAAGGTGTCCCTGCCCATGGCAGGGGGGTTGGAACTGGATGATCTTTAAGGTCCCTTCCAACACAAATCATTCTATGATTGTACCTGAACCTCCACACTCTCTGAAATGCCTTCAAAATTACACTTAGAAAACGGCTTCTTAAACCGGTATCAGTAGCCTAAGAAGGGCTTTCAGGTGGTTGCATGCCTTTATGGGCGGTAGCAGCTGTGAGCAACGCGCATGTCAAAGAAAGGCTCAGGAGCTTGAGCAGTCCTTTGCGTGCCACCAGTTGGAAGCCTCTCATTTAGAAGGAATATGATTCCCTACCAAGTTTTCTTGTACATGAGTTGGTACTTCAGACTGTCATAGATTTTTCAAATAAGCAGGCTTAAAACGGCCTTTTTGATTTGCATCCCAGGCTCAGCAGTGCCCAAGTCTGATGTTCAGCAGTGTATAAAAACATCTAAAGTTACATATGACAATACCAATAAAAGAATGCACTGACGAAATATTTTTGAAAACTAAAAGGTAATTATTTATTACATACAGAAAAAAATACTTGTATTACAGGTATATTTTATGGTTTTGCTTTTAATTTCAGAGGCCACTGTGGTTTAGGATGTGAACAGTAGCACTGGTATTTTTTAAATTATAACCAGATACAAATGAAATGCAAATAAATGCCATTTATCCATTGACAAACATCTATTAAATTGTCTTCTTTTCCACATGGAAATAATTATTAAAAATTAAATACCTTTTATTAACCAAGAATGATGAATACTAAACATGGGTGGAAACCTACAGCACATGTGTGACACTAAGTAAATTGTTCTATGCAAAGAAATCAATCACTTCTCATGTCACCCTGAAAACTTGTTTTGATGGTAAAGTTACAAAAAAAGCCTGAACTTATACAAACATCAACAGGTAAGATTATTAAAGGCAGAAGAGAATTGCTTAAGGGGATCCATAGTGTTGAAAGAATAACACAAAAGAAAAAGTTAGCCTAATAGGAAGTGTCCTGATGACAAAATATTCTAGACTGTGTAAATCCATTAAAGGAGATGGTAGAATTCCCATGGCTAGCTCAAAAATTCCAAGTGGGACTGAAGAAGTAGCCTTTATACTGGCTTAAAGATGGATGCAAATACACAAACTTAAATTAGGGGCTGAATTAAAATACTATGGCACATCTCTGTTAGAAGAACAAATTTAGCTTCCTAGCAATTATAAAAGTATTTCAATTATTACTGATCTTAAAAGGATAGGAAGCAACTTAACACAGGCAGTAGCCCTTACTAGCAAATACACACTTGGAAATTTAACTTTCTCTCCCATAAAGAATTCCATGTTTTATAACAAAAAAAAAAAAATTGAAGTAGAAGGGTTTTAGAACCTTGTTCCTTAAACAGGATTAGTTCTCCTTACTTTTCAAAGGAGAAATTCCAGAGATTTTACTGCAGACTATGTACATCAGGATTTCAGTAAACATGCAATTGTAGAAGGTATTTTTGGTTTCATATGCACTTCCCTTCCTCTCTCAAGTCTCCTCAACAGCAGCAAACTATATAACCAAGTCCTCAGTGAAAAAACAAAGCGTTTTCAACCATACTGCACTTTCCATGTGCCCTAGGATGAAAAATCATATATACAGACATATCTGTAATCAGCATTTTCCTGCATTTCCTCCTCCGGTCTATTATGTATTAGGAACATAAGAACAAAGCCTACAGCTTAATAAAAACAAAAAAAGGGGTAAGTATATTATTTGATGTTTTCTTGAAAAATGTTATTCAGTTTCCTTCACTGGGCTTTGTTAAAAGCCCACCTAGGACATTATCTAAAAAGTCCGTTAAACTACATCTGGTTTATGTCTTAAGTTTCAGTAGTATTATCTAAAGTAAGCAGATATATTTCACTGTATCTATTGTAATGCAATGTAATTTGGAATAGGTACAATACATAAGATCATAATGCACCATGTCTGCAAAGCACAACACGTAGGTGCTGCACTGTTCTTGAGCGTACACACTAGAACAGACAAATTTAGGAGGCACCTTGAAAAAGAAAGAATAGTATTAGTAAGTAGTAGCATTTGCCAGGTAGTAATTTACCAGGAACAGTTCTTGTCTACTGCTTCAAAAAAGGATTAATGAAACTGTTAAGCAGCAGTTACTATTGTGGCCTTCTAGGGAACTGATATTCCCAGTACTCCCTAATGATGTAGCAGTTATAGTAAGAGAGTACAATTCATCAAATCCTTTTTTTCAGCTCCTTGTATTTTTAATTACCTGAAACATTAATTAATACTTCTGCATTTGTTAGAAAAAATTACTTGGCCATACTTTCTTTTGCATTCAAAGCAGCATGGAGCTGTCAAATACTGCCATTCTTCTTATGGTAGGTCTGTGGTGGCCTTCCTCCAAGGAATGCCAACTCCAAAAATTAGTATCAGAATTAATACAATGTCAAGATCACACCTGACATACAACCAAGTTCTCGTATTTATCACAGACGGAAACATCACAGAATTATTTTTAGCAAGTGATTCCTTTTCCATGTAACCATGGAACCATTCTTCCCCAATTCCTTCTCTAGCTTCCTGTGATCAACACTCAGCTTGCCTGCTGTATTTTGCACCAAACTAAAATGAAATAAAAATATCAAAATAACATTCCCATCTTCATTTTTACATTAAGAACACACAAGCCTCAAAAGAAAAGAAATTATCTCTTCCTACAGACACTGCATATTCGGTGTTAGCCTACTGCTGCAGGTGCAAGACTTTGGAAAATACCACCCCTCACCTTACTAGCTACCAATTGCTTCTTAATGTTCGGAGAGTTACTTTCAGTATGCAAATAAGAGAACAGAATCTGTGTACGTCTTGGGCAAAATCATTCAGAGAACAATAGTGAACCACAGCTCTCTTTCACTGCAATATCTCCAGGAATGCTTACGAGATGAAGTCAGCTCTAGTCTTCAAAAGAGGAAGGATGTAGTGCGCTCATTAACAACTCAAGCACTGGATGCTGGATTTCAGGACAGCACTCAGGAGAAAATACTGTCTTAAAAAGTAGTACTTAAGAATCAAGTAGACACTAACGAGCTGTTACTATCCTTATACAATGGGCACCACTTCCTCCTAGTAAAGGAGATGTTTCCACATAGGGTAAAAACTCAATTCCATTGATATATGAACCTACATGAGGCTCTTACTGCTCATAAATAAATGGAACATATTCAAGACGACTCCAAAGCAGAAATCTGTCTTTCAAAAGGTAATTACTTCCCCTCTCATGATCTTATCTAATACACAAATAGCTTTAAACAGCATCTTGGGAAGCCTAAGTAAGTATACCAACCAGCAAAATAAATCAGTAGAAATTAAAACATTCCTTTTGCTTGGGTTTTCTTTAGAGGGGAGTGATGCTTTTGTTTAAGATTTTTGGCATTACCCTGCACATATGAGAAACCATACAGGTAGGGCTTGCCATTAAACTCTTCAGTTATAAAATCTCGGCTTTCTTACGGTCACAGGAAAGGCAGCAGAGGCAACGAGTCACACGTGCAAATGGACCAAAGAGCCTCCTGAATAATTTTGGGCAACTAAAACATTAATTTCTGAGAGGAGTTCACAGAGACTAAGCAAATTTACTGGCAGTGAAGAGGAGAGAAAGAAAAAAGAGCATGACATCTAACTAATCTCTAGATGACAGCAAACTTCAATATACTGGGGCTACAAGAAAATGTAATGCCCTTTAACAGAGCGGAGAACACTGAACTCTATTCCCTTTAATTTAAAACTGTTGTGTGAAGACACATCAACAGACCTGTAACTACCTAATGCAGTATTTCATAATCTCCAGTAAGTGCATAGATGCAACTGGCTCACAGAAATGAAATGCCTTTTCAGCAAACAATTTGTAAGTTAGGCTCCAGGTGAAAAGATTTCTGATTGAACAAAATACCTAAGCATGTGGAAACCACAAAACATAGTTCCAACATGCTGGAATCACATCTGTTGAGTTTAAGGCTTCAAGATTAATCTGGTCTGATCTGGTAAGTGTTTTTTAGAGAACAGCAAGAGTGTGATGCCATATCTATAGGTCTGAGATGGAAGTTTTGTTTGCTCTTTCATCAATGAATCCAACACACTGGTTAAAAATTGAAGCAAAATCATGCCATACCCATAAAATCTCATATAACAATACCTAAGCAGGGAATAAAGTTCTTGACAAACTATTTAACTCAAGCAGACTCTACGTATATGTAACAGTTGTATGTATATCGTGAATTTATCTTTTTTTTAGCTCCAGCTGCTCCTTGTAGGGCAGGCTATGTTCAAAAAACACACCTCTTGCCAGGTTACTGAACGTTAGCCCCCTGGATTTCTCAAGTAGTGTATTGGCACCTATCTGCATTCGTAAAAAAATCTTTGCTTCAGTGGAGGAGAGAAATCAGAAACGGCGATCCAGCAAGGAAACTGCACCGTACAAGATGTTCTTAAAAGCTGGAGCTGGAAGTTGTGTGGTCTTAGAAGTTGGAAGATAGGAAAATTAATTATCTTTGGGGGAAGGTGGAGAAAATGAAGCACAATTCTATGAATTTCTTTAGCTAACAAGTAAAGGCTGAGCACTACTGACAGTATTCATGGTCAGAAAGGAACAAACAGATTATCACAATTGAGAAGGGAGAAGACTGTAGCTTCCGACTTTTTAAAATGCCTCTTGCTTAGAATACAGAAAACAAGCACGATCAAAATATGCCTCCACCCTAAAAGAAGTGATTTATTTCAAAGTACTCTGATGTGCAAACAACACAGCACAAAAGTCCTGCAGTATGCCCATGGAGAAGTAATATCTCGGTAAAAAACCCACCCCAAAACAAATCAACTACCCACACCAAAAAACCCAAAACAAAAAACCCACCCCCAATACCTAGTTTTAATTCCAAAGTCAGATGCAGTAGCTCCCTACTGAATTTTCTAAAGCAAAACAATAAAATATCTGCAAGCACAATTTCTAAAGTGCCAAATAATGCTTTCTATTGTATAAATATCTACTTGAAAAAGTCTTTTGATCTAAACAGAACTCATAATATATTAAATTTTACATCCTTGTACCTCCCAAAGAACACAGCAAAGAGAGACACATCTCCTTTTCCACAAATAATCCAGTGTTTTAGGCAATCTCTATTCCCTCATGTAACAGAAAGTAAGAAAATGAACTTAAAACAGTAGGAGGTTAAAAAGTCCGAGATTTCTGGGGAGGAGGTTGAATTTTACTGTTGTCCTTTTAAAAATACAAGGTTGACAGACTTAAATCTGCACAAGGGAGAAGAGATACCTTAGCTACTTTCCTCCAGTTAAGACAGTCAAAGAAGTAATATGTTCCCCTCTCGTACGTATTGGTTTTCATTGTTGGCTCCATGCCAGGTGCCCTGGTGATCCATACTCGTTCTTCTTTGTGGTATCTCCAATCCCGGTTAAATCTTTCATGTTTAATAGGAAGGAAAAATAATTTTTAGTGTTAGTTATCTGAATTTGACTTCATGAACTACAACTTTAGGGTTTTGATCAAAACTATACAATGCATCCAAAACCAAAACAGTATTTCTAAGACATTGTTAAACCTGCGATCTCATACCTCTTCCATACAATTATTACACCTCATGCTAACCACATATAAAACTAAGTAGTCCAGTAGTCTTTCAAACAACAAATTCTTTTTATGGTTATTTACTGCTTTTCATTTTGCTGAAGTTAGATGTTTACCGATGACTGGCACTTGCCCCTTTACACAGTGCTCCATAATAACGCAAAACTTGTAAGACTTTTAGATTTCTACTATATGAATGAAAAAAAGTACAAAATGGAACCAAGGTTGGAGGAGGTATTTAAAAAAAAGCTTCCAGCTTCAGACTGACTAAGCTTCTGTTTTCAGTGTCTAACTTGTTGGGTTTTTTTGGTGGTTTTTTTTTTTTTTTACATCTACTACTTATTACTGCAATAGATTAAACCATATAAGACTGACAAAATAGTTTGAACGTACAGCTCTACTGCTGCTAATAGCTGTAATACATCTCCTCCATTCATGTAATAGAGATAAAACAGGAGATCTTCTCCATATCGGCCAAGTTTTATTGCAGCCAGCTGCAAAAGATTGAAGAAAATAAGGATGAAAAATCACAATAGATAAAAGTTTTAAGACATACTATCCTGCTTAAACAACACAAGGATACATCCAGAACCTGCTTCCATCCTAAGAGTGCCACAAACAATACTCTAATATAACAAGAATAATACTTAAAGCAGTAAGTTTTCTTCACTTTTAGTTAACCTTTCCAACTTCAAAAGATACAACAGAAAAATAACCGTAAGTAATGAATCGGCAAGACAGAATTTTCTCCCTACACTTGAGTGTATCCTCATCTACTTACTTTCTTTAAATTACGAAAACCCAAAACCCTTTACATGTATTTGCTCAATTTACATTAAGTAACATTACTACAACTTCTTACAGTATTTCTCAGTGACCCTCTTCGGAAATTACAGTAGTCGAAAGAAAACACATCTAAGAAAAAAAAAAATCCCTATTCATGTAGATAAGGAAATCAATAGATAAATGTGAAAATACCTTGAACAACTCTAAGCTTATCTCAGTCTAACATGGCATTTGAATATTATGGTCTATGGATTATAACAAACTTGTGCTTTGCATGAAGGGCATACTCTTAAAAACATAATGTGATCTTTAGCTAACCATGCCCATTCTGTTTGTCTTCCCTCTCTTTCTAAGGTGAAAGGGGTGCAAGAGGTGTCCAATTAGCCGGTTAACACATCACTGTTCCTAAAAAGATTTAGAACATCCATAAAATGCACTGATTTTGAACTTTACCTATATGAAAGACAGTTTAGAAAGTTACCAGTAATAAATTAACAAAAAATAAGCACACACACACGTACTCACCTTATCCCTAATGTGAATGTTAGTTAAGTATTCAGATGGAACATGGAAGTCTAAAAAAGAATCGGAATTGATGCAACTATTAAGACATGTAAATGAATATAATTTGCAAATATTAATATTGAATTAAATAGTTATTCCTCTTACCTATGTCTTGAGGTCGACAAGGTGATGATGCCCATGGTGACGCAAATTTGGGATAAAGATTTCTGAAGAAAGAGAAAAGTACAAATTTACCACAATTAAACCCAAAAATCAAACAAAGCAAAAAAAAAAAAAAAGAAAAAAAGAGACTCACAACCAACCTCACAAACCTAAAAACCACACCACACAACCAAAATCACTACCTGGGGTGAGAAGGAAGGGGAAAAAGGCATTTCTAGCCCACTTTCCTGAAACAGTTACATTCATTAATTTCTTTTTTAATATGTAGAGTAAAATTGCGTTTCAACTGCCATGGGACTCTACAGATCCAAGATTCCCTTTTAATCTTTCATTCCTTTAAGTGCCAGGGATGCCAACCCATTTCAAGGATCCACTTTTACACAGGGTTTCAATCTGCGTGGGAACAGGTGTCACAAGCCTGGTGGGTTCTGATTTATTAGCCTGTGATTTACAAGAGGAGGAAAAGCTTATACTGGCTGACACATTCTTTTTAAACTAACTACTAAAGATTTTAGTCTTCTTCTAAATTTCTAAATGACAAATAAATTCAATCCCAGCACAATATGAATGTAAGCTTATTATGATTCAGTATTTTGCTTTTATACAGATTTTGCTAACATATTAAAAAAATATGGAGCCATTAGTTTAATAAAGAGAAAATTATGAGTCTTCCAAATCTACTACAATGACTGATGTACTGAGGAATGAGTTTTCTAATTAACAGGTAAAGTAGTGAAAAACACAACTGAGCAAAATGTACTTTTGGCAGGAGGCTACAGCCTGCTTTTAATTATCCATGATAGCATGCTATTATGGCAAGTTTTGCAAGTGAAACTTGGGTATGGTACACCCTATCAAATTCTTGTTTCTTGTCAAAGGCCAAATAATTACTATTAAAAAAATAATATTGGAAACCCACCAAATCACCTGAACACAACCAACTCCCAGCTGAGCTGTATGGGCCACTGAACAAGTGGTGTCAATCTTACTCTAGGCTCACCAATCTCACTGTTAGCAAAAGCTTATGCTTTAGAGCGTGAAGGAAGATTTCAGTGGCAAAATCTGCAGATGTTGAAAAATAACAAAACCATTCCTTCCACTGAAAGCATGGGTAGGCATTGCCCCAAGAAGAGTCGCGTCAGGCGAGCTCTAGAGGTTTGGTTCCCTAGGGCAAAGAATCCAGGATTCCAGACTCAGATCATACTTCTGTATACAATAAAAACTGAAGTTTGTGCGCAGCGTCGCCTCCGTGATACAAATAAAACTACTGATATAACATTTTTCAAGGAAGTATTGGACAGCCTACAGCCTATGTGATGAATATTTCAGAAAGCTGCAGAACATGAACAGTTACATAATCTCCAAAGAATTAAATGAAGTAATACCTTTTTAAAATTTTTGATGATGTAGAATTTTAACTTTGAATTTAAAGAATTTAAAGAAATACAGGACAGTACAGGCAATTTCAATAACTGAGATAAATCTTAACCTACTTGCACAGGATGTCTATATAAAACCAAGAGATAGAAGGGTTAATTCAAACCATTATAGAGATACACAGAATTCTGAAATTTAGTTTCTAAAAGCACATTTATTGTGCTAAGTGGTTTAGTCAGACTTTTTTTTACTATCATAAGTACCTCACAAGGCAGAAAATTTCAGCTTTCCACATATGAAATGCTTTTAGTTTTTCAGATGGTAATTCATAAAGCAAGCAAAGGACCTTCAACGTAAGGCAAGATGGCAGGTCAGACACTGAGAACTGCACAGGCTGTTTGTAAAGTTTTTCTGGAGCTTCAAATAAAACCAACTTTATGATACAGAACCGTCTGGATCAAAGTTAAACCTATCCCCTCCACCTAAGATCCTAAATACCCTATATACAGTAATTAAATGTTAAAAATGTTACAAATCCATCTATTTACAGCATAACTGCTAAGGAAAAGGAGCAGCATGCCAGTATCTGTCCCATTTATGTACAAACACACTAATGATTTTGATGCTGTATTCAGGAGCTGCATGACACAGCTACAAGTCACCACAGCATCAAAGTATGTTTAGTATTCCTCTGCAATGAGGTACGATGTAAACCTACGAGGTTTTATGTAAACCTTCCAGTAGGTATGTTAAGCTTAAGCTTTCTGTTAGTCATTAAAACTAATGAGTAACATTGAATGAAATAGGAATTAGTATCACCAAAAGCAGTACCACTACTACTATTCTGCATGCCAACACCTCCAGAAAATAGCTGTATAACCAAAAACGACATAACCAGGTTCCATCTCTGTGTCTAGAAACAACTCAAGAATTCAGATACAGATGTAATTGAAATTATTCCAGTGAGCAAAGGCGTTCTACGTTCAGCTGCTCAGCCTTAAATTAAGCTTGAGCAATCTGTGCTGAGAACACCCAGTCTGTAAGTTCTGGACTACAAAGGAAAAGCAGCAACCCATGGCCAGTATGTATTCCCTTATGTTGTGGGAGAAAGGGATAGGAGCAGGGAAACTGCTGGGCTCAACAGAGAAGTGACCTGCAAGACTAACACTACCAGTGAAGAAGATACTACGTTGATGTAACACATTCTGCAAGTAACTACAGACAACTGGATGATCATTTGGAAATATTTTTAGAAGTGCCAACGGCATAACCATTTGACTAAGTTTTGATGAAAGGTCTTTAGAAAGAATTTCTGGAAGTGGTAATTTCTAACAAGTAACATCTCTAGAAAGAAATAGATAAATTAATGTCTATTATTTAGTGACACAAACCAGGAACCATTTTTCCTATACTTTCCCTCTCACCTTGATACCCACATTCAGTCTTCCCTGAACTCAGGCATTCAGAGTGCAGCTCCATATAAATATGTGAAACATGGAAACTGCATGTGTGTATGCACTTTGGTCTTTATCAACATATTACGTGCAAACCTTAAAATGCACATACTACCCTGTCGGTAAGGCCAACATTACATAAATCTCTGCAGAAACAAAACGATGGGAGATTCTCAGCTGAAAGTCAGAGTACCAGAAATTAAATTTCTCTCACAATTACAGTCACCTAGAAGATAAGTGGTTTTGCCCAAACTGATCTAGGTTCCTTCTGTAACTAGTGGAGAAAGAGAGGCACCCTAGGCTGGTGATGCATCTCATCTATGTTAAGCACTTGCCTTACCATTAGCGCAGTCGCTAAGTGCTATTCTCTCCCCTGCCTCTATAGAAGCCTTGGTGACTAAACTTAGGTGAACTGAACAACTTAACTACAAAATGACATTTCCATTTAACTTAATCTTTGGTGCAGGATATCACTGCAGATGCTCTCTTCATTATTACAATCATACAAATCCAATTTAACTCTCAGCAATTTGGGGGATAAGTGTAAATAACCCTAAAGATCATTATTATTTGAAAAAGAATGTATACATGAAATTTAACAACACACTGTCAAGTCTGTGAAGAAAGTCCTAAAGAAGTTTGGAGAATCAGCAAAGCCACTAGGTCTATTGAAAGCTTCCATAAAAAGATCTCAGTATGCCTTGAAGTACAATTCTCTTGTTTAGGAAGATCTTATTTTACTGTCATTACATTTTAAAGTTTTATTTGGCAAAATACCTTGTGATTTTGATAGTCACGTGAGCTAAGCGAGCCTATTATTATGAATGACAGTGTAATAAACCCAGAAGTGGAGATAGTACTAAAAACCAGAAACTTACTCAGGAGAGTTGAGATTGAGACCTAGTGTCGTTAAATCACTTCCTAATGCAAGATGTACCATTCCTGGATCTGTCTCTGCTGCCCTGATGAATGTTAATAAGCCAATCATTCCAAACTGGTCCGTCACCATCCCTTGAGGAATGTTGGTCACCCGACCTGGGCAAGAACAAAAAATTTATTTTCTCCTTTGAAGAAGCAGAGGAATTAACAAGGTGATCTAAAAATGACTGTCATGACTTTTAAAGGAGAAAAAGTGTAATGACACATACCATCAGGTAACACCTGGATCCCTTTTTTCTGCTGGTTGTTGTTTTGCGTAGTTGAACTTTTATCTCCAGGAAACTTGGGCCCATCTGTGCTGGATGATGTTTTGCCTGATGTACTCAAATTCTATTAAAAAGAATTTGCAGAGTTGGTATGATGGAAACAAACCAAAATGGAAAATTTACTGACCACATCTTTCAGTCAAGCAGTCTAAAGCAGTATGTCAAACCATTCTAATAAGTTGGGCACTGAAATGGAACCAAGCTGACACTGGTTGACAAACCTTATGCAATATTTACCACTTCCTAAAGTATAGCTATCATACAATAACAGCTATTAATGAGCCAACAGCTCACAGTCTAAAAGGATAAGAAGGCATTTTACACCTGAGTTCGAATACACAACAGATAGCCCACGTGCCTGTGACTACAGAACATTCTGGACTCATCACATCATGCATTTTCCTTATACAGTCATGCTCCTGCAGAACACTCCACGACACAGCAGCAGACAACTCAAGACAATTGCAGGTGCAAGCAACATACAGCTGGCACATTTGCAACTATCAGAAAAGAGATCTATATGTTATGTCCGCCAAAAACACTAATTACACTCCAGGAGCCCATATGCTGACAAACAGTATTTTTCATAACTATTATTTCTTACTCTTTACTGTTCTTTAAAACAAGCCTGCAGTGACACAATGTAATGACATTTACTCCCTCTTTCCTTACTGTATTCATCACAAACGGTATGAGAACATTTTCCTGTTAACTTGGCCACAACATATGGAGGGTAGGCTCCCCTCTGTCCCTTTTTTTGAACAGTTGCATTTTTCAGTTTTCACATGAGTTTGTAGTCACATTTACTACCCATTCATCAGCATCGGTATTTATGCCACTGATTCATTTTTTTCCCCATTATAGGTAATAAAACAATCAGAAGTTAGAACATGCTGTCATATACTGTAGGAAACTGCTCTCTGCCATCCAAATTTTATTCACCTTTCACTTGTAATAAAAAAAGCAAGGTTTATTACAAATCTTTCAGAGTAAACAGTAAAAAAACCCATAATCTTATGATCATTATAATGATAATGATAACAATACTTAAGATACAGTGTACCCCACTAGTTCTACAATATGCCCATCAAAGCAATGGTCACTATTAGAAAAGCTTGTTCTCTGTGATTTCATTTCCCCATTAAGAGTTTTACCTTGTAGTGACATCGTACCACCTAACTTTTAAAGGATTTGACAGCTTTGAAGAAAGATGCTATAACGTACAAATTACTACCACCGATAAGAAGCAACAATGGCAAAAAAATGAGCTGGAATTGGTAGAAAAAGAAATGATTAATTGAAAAACTTGGGAAATATATATCAAACTCTCAAAAAGAAATTGAGGTGTTGATGCAAGTTCCTCCTTGGCCCCTCCCTTACAAAAGGATACACAGAAGTCATATGAAATGAGTAAAGCAAGGTCACAGTGACTGTTAGGACCAAAAAAGCTTCCTGAGAAATTCCATTCACACAGTTACATACGAAATGCTGCTTATGCAAGCTTTCTTGTTGATTTAGAGGCAAACTTTAAAAATCTTGTATTACAGGTATAGTCATTGACCATTTTAGAACATAATCATCAAGAGAAGTATGAACACCCAAAATACAAGAAGACTTAAGGTTTACTTACAGATTTATTGTCATCATTACTCGATGTCGGGTCTTTGTAGCTGGAGCCTGGTAATGCTGGAAAATCTTCATTGTGTATTGAAAAGTCCTGGGACTGCTCACTTGCTGGTTTTGTTACCATTCCAACTATCACCAAAATGAAAGCAGGAGTAACATTAAGCGACTGCTAAAAAAGCATTTTCTGCTGTTGATCTTGCTTACTGTCCATTTGCACTATGTGCAAGCTGTACAGCAGAAATGACTTTCAAAGAAACAGGTAAACCAAAACAAAGCATATTCATTTAAAACATCCACGCGTATTAGACTAAAGCCTCTTATTTAAGTGTGAGCTGAGAAACACGCTGGGTTAAAGTCATAGACACATCCACTGCTTTAAGAATGAAGCCCACTACTTTTACCAGGAACAGCACCTGTTTTGCACATCTAAATAATCAATTAATCTTTACAGGCATTACATTAAAGCAGTATTTAAGGAAATCCTCTGATGAAGGAAGGATGTACTGGTTTTAAGATTGTAATACATTCTTCCTCCATCCCCTAATTGCATGAAGAATTTCTTAGCATAATCACTTTAGAAGCATGTATTCTTAGAGGGTGCCCAGCTAACTTGCAACAGAACATATCACCAATGAAATACTTGCCTGTGACATAAGAATGACTCCTACTTTCAGTAGGAAAACTGAAAGCATTTAGCCTGCAACTCTCAGTGCTCTGACCCTAATTTAAAAAAAGTAGGCCAGTCACATTGGAACATGGATTCCAACTACTGAAAAGCAACATTCTTTTTTTCTTTTCCAAGGGCAGTTAAAAAATTCAAAACAAACAAACAGAAAACCAACCAAAGACAAACTCCCACACCACACACCCAAGGGCAAAAACTTTCTGCTGAGACAAAGTAATAAAGTGATTTGGATGCAAACAACACTGCACTAGAGGAAGAGAAGACAGAAGCAGTCTAGCACCTATTTTTCAAAGATTCACAATGGATGTATAGGATCTAAAATACTTCAGTAGCTGACAACATACATGACTTTCTCTAGCATTCCCAAGTTATAGATGAAAATCCCTTTAAGATAAAAACCACTGAGTTTATCTTGTTTCTGCTGGTTACCCTTTTCATCCAGTTATGATTCCTTCCACTGTATGAGTAAAACTCTTAATTCATTAACTATGTTGCATATTCTCATTCTACCTAAAAAGTTGTTTGAAGTCTGATTTTCCTAAATAAGCTAAGCATGAAGAATGTATGCCTCTGCTCAGTTTCAAACCTTTTTCTTCTTGTTCACAAAAGTGCTCTCCACTTTTGTTACTGGAGACAGTGTCCAGTACATCTCATATCCCTCTTTCTTAACTGTTTCTACCACCATACTCATCCCCTGCATTAAACAGATGCTCAAGATAACTCTTCAGACAGAGAAATTTCTTTCCAGGTTCACCACAGTCATGCACTGCTAGCACCAAAATAGGGAAATGGTATAAACACAGGAGCAATTGCAGATTTTTTTTGTGTGGCAGTGTTGCTGAATGCTGAGATCCAGCTCCATCCTAAAGTACATCCACATGGATGTTCCTCCTGCCTTCTATTAATTTGCCACGTAATGGCTTCTCCTTGAGAGACATACAAAATCTTATGTAAACCACGAGCTATATTAGCTTTCCACTCTGACTTTTCAGTGTCTTCACTTGGGGAAGCAACTTCTCCCTGTGTTTAGGAGCACTTCAGTTTGACTTGTTTAGCTCTCTCACAGCTATCTTAAGTGTCAGAGGGCCCTGGTTACACCCAATCCATGAGGCCACTTTCTCCTGATAATGTGGTATCTATTACTTCTCTCCAATTAAAGTCAGAGATATCTCTGAAAAACACTAGCTTTTTATAGTTAGAAAACACTGGGTTATTTTTGGTTGGAAATTGGACAGGTGTTTTTATCACCCCAAGTTATTTTTGTGACAACTTTTCAGAGTAGCTGATGCAACATGCATGACAAAAATCTATTAGAGCAGTAGCAAAAGTATTGTGCCTCACGCTAAGCTTACCTGAACTTTTTCCAGACCCAAATAAGAAGATTTGTATCCACCTTAAAGTTTTTCCTTTTATTATTTTTTAAGCTGTTCAGCAAGAATTACAAGACACAGACTTGGAATCTGACTGCTAACAGTTAATGTTTACAGGCTATTTTTTTGAAATCTGATGTTCATCGTAAGAGTGACAGTCAAGAGAACTACTCAAGTACTACCAAGAAACAGAAAATACACAGTATGTTTACAGCTGCTGACTTTCTACACAGTAACACCTCCAGTAATAAAATATTATTTCTAAAATTTACTACTCACACCTCAACAGTTCTTGTATACATGCAACTAGAAAACAACCTATTGCCTAAGAAATGTCTGTAGTGAGCAGCTTCAGAGTAATTACACAGATCAAAAACCCCAACCACCTCTACTGATGGTGAAACTAAAGCAGGCGCGCTCTAATACTTACAAAAGCCTGAGGTGAATCTCCAATCACAGCGATATTGATTATTTACTTAAAAATAAGACTAAGGAGCTCAAGTGTCTGCTATTTTTGAAAAGTATATCTATTCTCTTAGGAACAGCAGAAGGTGAATCAAGCAAATAGCAATTTCATTCAGAGCTTTCAAAAGTATAGTCTTACCATAGGGTGCCCTTCCAGCTAAAGGGTTTATTAGTGGAGTTGGATTGCCACTTCCTTCCCTTCTGTTTCTGTCTGCTAATGCTGGAAAATCTGAGAGGTCAAGTCCTGTCACATTTTCACTTCCATCTACAATAAGAACAGGTATTTTAAAATCCTTACTTTTTTTTTTTTTTTTAACTCAAAGACTTCATTATGTACAAGATAAACGTAGGATATTTTTTTTCTTCAAGTTGATCTATTTACTCTTACTGTAATTATTACAAATAACTACCAGCTCTGCGTTATGAGACTAGCCTAAAGAGCATCAAGATGTTTGGGGTTTGTTTTTAAACAATAGCTCGTCAACAGTATTTAATAACAAGCTCTACTCATTCTGAATTAAAGACTGCACATGTAAAATACAGATTATCAAAATTACAGTTCTAGGATAGGTAGCCTGGTTAAAATTTAAGGAGGTATAAAGAGGAAATTTGAGAGAAGATAACCACCCATATCAGCAGCAGCATCAAGGAGCTCTTTTGTCCTTAGATAAGGTAAGATAAAGCTGAAGCAACTCTAGAGCAAGTTACATGGGTACATTTTTTGATTTGCAGAAGAAATCACTACAAAGGCGAGGCCAGTTGTGGCTCTATAAAGATGTCACAAGGTCCTGTGTGATGCCCAAACCCTTCCATTCTGTGATGTTATCAACACCTCAAGTTGCTTCATGTACACAGTCACTTACATAAACATCAGCATGGACAAACCCAAGGGATTTATGCACAAGGATATTCTCCTTTCTCTAGTTCATTAAATTCAGGTGAAGAAGTTATTCCCAGAGAAAAAACACAACTAAAACAACCAATTGATAGGACCACATTATAAACCAGCTGTTCAAAAGGAGTTCGAGATTTCAAAAATGCTTTCCCACTGGTTTTATCCTATACAATGTTTTGTAGAAAATGGGTAAGTCTTTTCTTCTCTGATCCCCTTTTCAATTCCTTAAGTATTTTGCATTTCTAACTGGCTAGGTATAATCTATAGTCATGTGATGTACAGTGAGCATTCTACAGCATACTTTCACTTTGTCTTCAAAAGCATTAAAATCCACTGTTATGAAGTGGTAACAGTTTCACAGCACTGCTCTTGGAGCAGCATTTCTGTGTAACAAAAACATTTCTATGGAACAACAAAGTTGCATTCCAACAGAACAAAGTAATTTCAGTGAGACTACTTTAGTCAAAAGTATCTCTAATATACTTTAAGATCAGAGTAAACTCACCTGTTCCATTAAAGATGTTACTTGATAAGGAGTTATTCATTCCAAATGCCTGATTTCTGTTCATCCCAAATCCAGACATACTGTGAAAAAAATCCAGGAAGTCAGACAAAAGGGCATACATACTTTGCAATTTCCAGTGGAAGGCATTAAGGGGAAAACACCAACCTACAATAGAAATTATTCCAGGCTTAAGCAACCCACATTAGCCTAAAGTCAGTTTTTAATTATTTTCCTTTACATTTCTGAAAACTCCGAGTAGCAGCAGCAGCAGGCACTGCTCAATCAAGACAACTGGAATCCTAGTTTATTAATAGCCACTGTGTCTTAAGACATCTGTCAACAAGTTATGACAGCAATGATTGTTACTCAGTAATTTCATATAGAAAAAATAAAGCAGCAGTAAATGCAACAGTGAAGAGTCAGACCATTCATTTGAAGGTGAGAAGCTGTGTCAAAGTGATCAACTTTGTCATGACTCAAGTTAAAAGCTAAACAGTTACAGTGTGCAATCACAGCCACGTACATATGGCGCTATTACAAGCACAGGGATGGTCTCCGCCACACAGGGACACCAGCTAAATTAAACTTTCTTTATATTCAGGCAAAAATATCTGAAGACATCTAAATATCACATAGGACTACTGTGGTTGGAAAGACACCCCCAAAAATGACCTGCTTCATACTGTGTGAGCTGGAGATGTTGAGAAGCCCACAGGTAGGCCCCAGCTGAAATTCCAAATTTCTGCCCTGAGGGAAATCACAACATTGATTTTTCTCCTGTAACAGGGTAGAAGTGGATGTTTTAGAAATTTCCATAAATAAAAACGTCAAACATTTGCCCAGCGGAAATTTTACCTACACACACTTTTTCCACAGTTACAACTCCGAAGTATTTCATTCCAGTTTGAAATAGCCCTGAATACTTAATTTTGGTTTGAGACATAAAGAAATGGAACAGTGAGCCAGGACTGGTCCTGTCCTGCTTTGCTTCCTCAAAGTGGTGCCTTTAAAAGACATCCAGGTCTTTGACACCTCACACATCTGAAGGAAACATTCCTGAAGAAACACAGGATACCATCTGTGAATTCTAGACCTGGTGAGAGCATCAACAGGAGACAACTTGATCTTGAGGGCATATAATCTAGCCTGATGACAGACAATAAGATATTCAATGCAAACAGTGAAAGATGAGGATTGTAATTCAAATGCTCCTATAGACAGGAATTTCATTATCTACCCTACAGTTGAACAATATTTAAATAAGAACTATCTGTACCAATCTCCAAAATTACTGTCCTCTGCACATAGGGTTAAGTATATTACTATTTCAACCTTTTGTGATGCTCAAGTTTCAAAAATACTTTAAAATATAAAATTATCTTTTTAAATTATCAGCTCCTTTACTTGCTGCTATGCATCACAGGAAAGAAAAGGCCAATTCTATGTAATCAGAGGCAAGATCAAAGTCTTCTCACACTCAAAGATAAACTGCTACTACCAGATCTCTATTGCTGTGACTGAGAAAAGCATTTATATCTGTATAATAGTGTGAAACTAGAGCATTAAAGAGCCTGACCAAATGTCTGTGACAATAGTTTTCACCTTCCTTTATCCATTTTGTAAAATATTACATCGGGTTAGAGGTGGCACCTGACTGCCATGAGCTTGGTTGTGCTGCGTCTAAGAGCGAGTTCCCTAAGGAAGTACCTGAACAGAGAGAATGAAGCTCAGAGCACAGAGATCATGAGGTTGTGGAATGAAGCCTGGAAAGCAGTCAGCTGTGTGAAGCTGTGACCTCACACATAATTAGAATCAACATACTTTTTACAAGTTTCTCAGTACAAACTAAGCACAAACATAGCACCAAACAGCACCACAGTTAAAGCCTAATGATTTATGATGTTACAATCTTGCCCAGTTAGAAAAAGAGCAGAAGTGACTGAAGCTTTTGGCATTCAAATGAGCACCACATCATTAGGGAATGGCAAATCACTGTTCTCCACATTATTCTAGAATTTAAGTAGCAAAACACCAGGTCCCTACTGCATCTGAATCAGTTAACTATTCTTCCAGAATAACTATTGTGTTTTTAAATCTTGCCTTCCTTCTTCCCAAATTCATAGATGTTTTAAAATGGAAGCATACACCCCCAAAAAAATCAATGTATGTTTCAAAAACAAACTCTGGAACACATGAAAAACATCACATATCTTAAAGAAGCAGTAGCAGAAATTCAGTAGTCAGAAACAGAATTTAGCTTTAAGGCCTCAAAAAGCTGTGTGAATATTAAAAGCAGCTTCAAAGTTTATTGCCAGGAGACAAGAACGGGCAAAGCAGTGCTTTCAAGCTTTATTCTAATGGATAAAGATTAGATTTCCAAAGCAGCATTTAAGCATGTTGATGGCTGTACAGGGATGGTCTGACTAAACAGCCTTACCTGTTCACAGTAAAAGGTTGTCGAGAGGGTTGCTGCTTTGGCATACATATTATGCTTGGAGAGCTTCTGTTGGGGCTGCCTAACCCTGAACTGCTCATGCTGTTTGTCCTGCTGGGAATTCCAATGCCCTGACCAACCTGGGAGTGGTTCATCATATTCCTAGGATTCATAGGCAATATCCCCCTGAAAAAGAAAAACCATCCACAGAGATGAATCTGTACAACAGTATTTGGTTACTCATTTAGATTACTAACGTACGATGGACTCTGAGCTGTTGCAAATTAATCTGTGCTTAGTGTCAATATACTATCATTAATGCAGTTTTGGATTTCTTCAGAAATACCAGATGAGCCATTACATACTAATCAAGTCCTTGGTCGGGTTTAAATAAATACTTAAATATTATGCATTTGAAAAGATGTTACAGCTCTTTTTTTTCCAATGAGTGCTTCAGACCTACTACCTTAATATTCTTATACAGTGTATGACATCCACATAAATATTTTAACCATACATTCACCAGAACAATTAAAAAACAGCCTCTTACATTCTGAAGCAGAATTTGCCAGCAATTTGTCCTTTACGGTTTAAAAAAAAAAATTAAAAAAAAAATCAAATACTGTCTTACAGTAAGACCCATCTTACTGTTTTACAGTATTATTCCCCTAACATAGGCAGTGGTCAACAGAAACTACTTTTCTTCTTTTTTTAATTAATCAGTTGAGACAAAATACGCAGAACATTTAAGAAGTGCTCTGCAGAAAGACACAATTGCAGAAATATTGGCTATCAATAAATACCTGCTCGGAGATGGAGGCGTGTGAAGTGACATTGTTGGTACCCCTGTTGTTGGCGTTACGTGGCTCGGTAACTGAGTGCCTTGTGATAAGCTGCGATTTAACTGAGGGGTATTGTTGCTCATTCCCCTCATTGGAAGGCCTAGTGCACCTATTGAAAAAAAATTCAGAGGGGTGGAGATATAGAGCAATCAGGAACAGAGTCTTCTCCATCAAGTGTAGA